>NW_017722384.1:0-5539 GCF_001865875.1 Lupinus angustifolius | reverse complement strand
ATCTTCATTTTCGGTTTCTTTCTTCCACTCAATGGAAGGCTAAACTTGTAGACTAAATTCCTTTGGTATTGTATCACAACTCTTGAGGTTTTGTTATTAATGCATTTTCGGTTTCTTTATTGTTGATTTCTTCTATGTTAGAAACTGATTTATGAGTTTATATTCGCTGAGTTGATTTACTCTCTCTAGCGCATGAATTCTTAGTTCGTGTGAATTTGTTATTCGTTTCATATTTATACTGATGTCGCCTAGTTAGAGGTTTAAGTTCTGGAACTTTGAATTGATTATCACTTAGTTAATTGATTCTCAACAAACTCGGGAGTTAATGGTTGGAATATGAAAATAATATTTTGAAACCGAGGATTGGATTGTGAACAAACGAACCAAATAGATTTAGCCGTTTTATTACATTGCTTAACTACTGTATTTGAATTTGATTTATGTTCATACTATCCAATAACAAAAAACCCCCTTGTGTGTGAGTGTAAGGTGTTTGAAGCTTTGCTTGAAAGATAATCCTTGAGAAACGACCTAGGAGTCACTTCCTAGTACTGCAGTTTTTAATTGTTATATTATTTGTATCGGGTAAAAGCCCACCTGAAAATCCTAAAAGAGTCTGTTTACTATTTCTTTTTTATTTTACAAGTTTATTTTTCCAATTGTTTTGATTTTGTTGCATTTAATTAAATTAGTTAGGCTTTGAGTTTTTCCTGAAACTTTTTGTGTATGTTTCCTATGGTATTAGGATTTTATTGATACAAAGTTTTGGTTGATCACTGAAATTTAATATGTATTTCATTTACTGCCCTACATGGTTCTTACTACTGCATTTAATGCATGACTAGGGGAAATCCTAATTCTTTGCATCCAATAAATCCTGAAATTGATAGAACATTTCATAGTTTGGTTAGACAAGTTAGGAATTTAAATTTAGATAGTGAGTCTTTTCATCTTAGTGTTAAACTACCTGATAGTGATACTGATTCTGTTGTTTCTGTGCATTCTGTTGAATACTCTGAAAATATGGTTGAACCACCTTCAATCCCACATGAGAGGACAATAAGGGAGCTGGCTGCACCTGATTTCACATATGAAAGCTTGTGTATCCAGTATCCCAATGAGGATGTGCCATATGTGCTCAAAACTGGACTAATCCATTTGTTGCCTAAGTTTCATGGACTTGCAGGTGAATGTCCTCATAAGCATCTTAAGGAGTTCCACATTTCATGAAGTCTCGTGATGTCCAAGAAGATCACATATGTTTGAAGGCATTCCCACATTCACTTGAGGGCGCTTCAAAAAATTGGTTGTATTACTTGACCCCTGATTCTATTACTAGTTGGGATGACTTGAAGAGAATCTTCCTTGAAAAATTCTTTCATGCCTCCAGGACCACTGCAATCAGAAAAGATATTTCATGAATCAGACAACTACATGCAAAAGGTTTATATGAATATTGGGAGAGATTCAAGAAACTTTGTGCAAGCTGCCCCTATCATCAGATCTCTGAACAACTCCTCCTACAATATTTTTATGAGGGTCTGAACAACATGGAGAGGAATATCATTGATACTGCTAGTGGTGGTGCACTTGGAGATATGACTCCTATTGAGGCTAGAGGTTTGATTGAGAAGATGTCTTCCAACTCTCAACAGTTCAGCGCAAGAAGTAGTGATGCTATAGTGGTCAGTGGTGTCCATGATGTTGGGACATATTCGGTGAGGTAAGATAAACTTGAGAAAAAAATTGATTCCCTTGATACCTTGGTCACTCAACTTGCAATGAATCGGCAAAAACCTCCACTTGCAGCACGAGTTTGTGGCATTTGCACCGCAACTGACCATTACGCTGATGTTTGTCCTTCTCTCTTGGATCCCAAAACTGGTGACCATCCTGAGGCCTATGCTGCAAATATTTACAACAACATACCTCAACAACAACAGTAGAATTATGATCCTTCTTCAAGCAGATACAACTCTAGTTGGAGGAATCATCCGAATCTTAGATGGTCTGATCCTTCACAGCCTCATACAGGGCACCATTTCAGAATAATAATGCTAAATAAAATGGACCATATGTGCCTCCCCCAATCCAACAGCAGAGGCAATGACAAGTGAATAGCTATCCTGCTTTTGCATCTAGTGAACCTTCATTAGAAAATTGGTGAGGCAAATGACATTGCAAAATATGCAATTCCAACAAGAGACCAGAGCTTCCATTCAGAGACAAGAGTCCTCCGTTCAGAATTTAACCACCCAGATGGGGCAGATGGCTACTTCAGTAAACACATTGCACTCTCATAATTATGATAAGTTGCCTTCCCAAACTATGGTCAACCCAAAGAATGTGAGTGTCATCACTCTAAGGTTAGGCAAACCGATTGAAGTTGATCTGTCTGCATAAAAAATGAAGCAACCAGTTTTACAAGAGACTGAGAACACTAGAGAACAAATTCTTGCTAGTGAACCTTCCACAAGTGTTGCCCAACCATCTTCCATTCTTCTTCCATTTCCTCCAAGAGCCATTCAAAGTAAGAAGATGGAAGAGGTAGACAAGGAAATCTTGGACACATTTAGAAAGGTAGAGGTGAACATACCTTTACTTGATGCAATCAAACAAATTCCAAGATATGCAAAAAATTTAAAGGAGTTGTGTACTAACAAGAGGAGGCTCAAAGGTAATGAGAGGATCAGCTTGGGCAGAAATGTTTCAGCACTAATAGGTAAACCTGTTCCTCACATTCCTGAAAAATGTAAGGACCCAGGTACATATGTTTTCATGTCTCTTTCACTTGGACCTATGCAACCCACTAGGGTAGTGATTCAATTAGCAAACAAGAGTACTGCCTACCCTGCTGGTTTGATAGAGGATGTCTTGGTTCGGGTTGGTGAACTTATTTTTCCTGCTGATTTTTATATTCTCGATATGGAAGAGAGATCCTCCCGTAACACAGTTCCTATCATTTTGGGGAGGCCATTTTTTAGAACAGCCCGAACCAAGATAGATGTCCATGCTGGAACATTATCTATGGAGTTTGGTGATATTGTGGTTCAGTTTAATATTTTTGATGCTATGCAGCATCCATCTGAGGACCATTATATGTTTCATATTGATATACTTGATGAGTTAACTAATGAGCATATCTGTGATTTCCTTAATGATTTTGATTCTATGTCATTGATAGACTCATACACTTGTCATACATGCACTGATTATGAATTGTGTAATTCTTGTATTGATGAGTTTTTGTATATTTCTGTTGATTCAAATGTTATAGAATCAGATTTCACTAACCCAATTGCTGTAGACATCACACAATAATCTGATTTACTTGTCCAGGTGCAAGCTGCAAAATCTATGTCTGCTACTTTGGTTCCCTCTGTTTTGCAGGCACCTGTATTAGAGCTTAAACCTTTGCCTGAAAACCTCAAGTATGCTTACTTAGAGGATGATGAGAAGCTTCCTATTATTGTTTCCACCTCCCTTGATGTTGATCAAGATGAGAAGCTATTGCAAGTGCTGAAGAAGCATAATAAGGCAATTGGTTGGACCATAGCTGATATTCCTAGTATTAGCCCATCTATGTGCATGTATAGGATACTCTTGGAAGATGGAGCTAAACCAGTGAGACAACCACAAAGGAGACTCAATCCAGACATCCTTGAGGTTGTGAAGAAAAAAGGTCACAAAGCTTTTACAAGCTGGTATTATATATCCCATTTCTGATAGTCATTGGGTGAGCCCAGTTCAGGTGGTTCCAAAGAAGACAGGAATTATAGTGGTGAGAAATGAGAGAGATGAGTTGATTCCTACGAGAGTTTAGAACAGTTGGAGAGTCTGCATTGATTATAGGAGGCTCAACCAAGCAACAAGAAAGGATCACTTTCCTTTACCATTTATTGATCAGATGCTTGAGCGCTTAGCAGGTAAATCTCATTATTGTTTTCTTGACGATTTTTCTGGGTACTTCCAAATCCATATTGCTCATGAGGATCAGGAGAAGACCACATTCACCTGCCCCTTTGGCTATTTTGCCTACAGGAGGATGCCTTTTGACCTATGCAACGCCCCTGGTACATTCCAGCGGTGTATGGTGAGTATTTTCAATGACTTTTTAGAGAATTACATAGAGGTGTTTATGAATGATTTTATAGTTTATGGATATTCATTTGATGCATGTTTGGATAGTCTGGATAGAGTTCTTCATAAATGCATCGAAACTAACCTTATTCTGAATTACGAAAAATGTCATTTCATGGTAGAACAAGGCATAGTTTTGGGGCATGTGATCTCAAATAGGGGAATCGGGGTAGACCCTGCCAAGATAGATGTTATTTCACAATTGCCTTACCCCTCTTGCGTGCGAGAGGTTCGTTCTTTTCTTGGTCATGCAGGTTTCTATCGCAGGTTCATTAAAGATTTTAGCAAGAAGGCTCTTCCACTATCCAACCTGTTGCATGGGTAGACCCTGCCAAGATAGATGTTTTTCACAATTGCTTTACCCCTCTTGCGTGTGAGAGGTTCGTTCTTTTCTTGGTCATGCAGGTTTCTATCACAGGTTCATTAAAGATTTTGGCAAGAAGGCTCTTCCACTATCCAACTTGTTGCAAAAGGAGGTGTTATTTGATTTTGATGAGAGATGTATGGAGGCATATGATTGCCTCAAGACAGCCTTGACCACCACAACTATTATTCAGGCACCTGATTGGACATTCCCTTTTGAGCTGATGTGTGATGCTTCTAATTATGCATTGGCGGCTGTCCTTGCTCAAAAAGTGGACAAACTTCCTAGGGTAATTTATTATGCTTCTAGGACTTTAGATACTGCACAAGCAAATTACATCACAACTGAAAAAGAGCTTTTACCTATTGTATTTGCTCTAGATAAGTTTAGGTCTTATTTGTTTGGTTCTAGAATTGTTGTTTTCACTGACCATGCAGTTTTGAAGTTCCTATTGAAGAAATTTGATTCCAAACCAAGGTTGATTAGATGGGTGCTCTTGCTCTAAGAGTTTGATTTGGAGATCCGTGACAGGAGTGGAGCACGAAATTAGGTGGTTGACCACTTGAGCAAGATTGAAGGAGTTGTTGATATGATGCCTATCAGAGATGATTTTCCTGATGAACAACTTTTGAACATTTCTGTTTCTTTCCCAACCCCTTGGTTTGCCAATATTGTAAATTATTTGGTTGCATCTGTTTTTCCTCCACTTGCATCTAGAGCTCAAAATGATAAACTTAAGAGTGATGCTAAATATTATGTTTGGGATGATCCCTATTTGTGGAGATTGTTTACTGACCAGGTTACTAGGAGATGCATTTCAGATCATGAGATTGAGTCAGTTCTTCAGTTTTGTCATTCTTCTGCAGTGGGTGGCCATCTTGGGACCCAAAGGACTGCACGAAAGGTGCTTGACTCTGGACTTTATTGGCCCACCATCCTCAAAGATGCGTGGAGGATTTATAGCACTTGTGAGCAGTGTCAGAGAGCAAGTGGTACCCTTTCTTGGAGACAAGAGATGCCTCAACAACCTATGTT
>NW_017722383.1:0-300 GCF_001865875.1 Lupinus angustifolius | reverse complement strand
CAAGAAATATGGGGTTGTTCATAGAGTTTCCACACCTTATCACCCCAATGTAATGGGCAAGCTGAGATTTCAAACAGAGAGATAAAGAGGATTTTGGAGAAGAGGGTGCAACCTAACAGAAAGGATTGGAGCAACAGACTTGATGATGCTCTTTGGGCACATAGGACCGCTTACAAGGCACCCATAGGGATGTCCCCTTATCAGGTTGTCTTTGGTAAAACATGTCATCTATAGATAAAACATCGTGCATACTGTGCTGTGAAAACTTGTAACTTGGCTCTTGATCAAGCTGGTGAAGAA
>NW_017722382.1:0-1713 GCF_001865875.1 Lupinus angustifolius | reverse complement strand
ACTCATGAGTGGTAAGCTTCGTTCTAGGTGGATTTGTGTCCTTTTTTTGTTACTAATGTGTTTTCTTATGGTGCTGTAGAAATCAAAAGTGAATCCACAGATAAGAGTTTCAAGGTTAATGAGCATCGCCTCAAGCTTTTCCTCACAAATCCTTCCTTAGTGGATGAACTTGTGGAGGAGGACTCTTTGGTTGAACCCACTTTCCTCACTCCATGAATCATGGAATTTTTCTTTCTCTTCTCTACCTTTTTATTGCACTTATTCAATTCCATTGATTGATATGTATGTCTGGATTTTCTGATTGTGCTACATTGGGACAATGTGTAGTTTAAGTATGGGGGAGAGACTATTGTAGGTTGTAGGTTTTGTTGATGCATGCTTTTCTTTGACTTTTTGGTTTTGCTTAGGCTTGGGCATTTTCTCCCATACTTTCATTCACTTAAGTCTTGATATCTTGTGGTATGAATCCATGCATTTATGTATGTCAAGTTGCTTTTGAGAATTAAGAGGTTGAACCAATTGTGATAGACTTGTCCCTTGTGAGAATTTGAGCCTTAATTGTGGATGGATTGTTGCATGCCATCTAATATTCTTTCATGTGTGATTGCACTCTTGATTACTTGCACTCTAGAACTTGACTTGTTTCTTGTTGATACTTGATATTCACATGCACATATTAAAGTGATCTAGGCATTTCTTTTGAATAAGCCACTTAGCCATATAAGCCTACCTTGAACGAATTTATCCTTTGATAGCCCCTTTGAGACTTTTACTTCTTTCATTGTTACTTAGCTCATTACAAGCTTATAAGTGAAAAACCATGATTGTCCTAACCTTAGGGAATTTTGGAGCTTTGGAATTATTTTGAGAATGGGTATTAAATAAGAATGGGTGCATTGTTCTTCAAATCTTGTGGATTCTTGGTTATGTCTTAATGATGGTTAATACAATTCCGTACATAAGTGTTTTCCAAAAACAAAAAAAAAACAAAAAAAAGGAAAAACAACAAAAAAGAGAAACAAAAGTGAATAAAAGGTTGAGTAAGGCAAAGAAGATTGGAATTAGAGATTTGGTCTTATTTTGGGTTGATTTTTGCTTACTTTTTACTTATTCCCCATTGCTCCTATATTCCATTTGGTTTTACCTACATATCCCATATTTATCCAACCTTGTCATTGGCCCCATTACAACCTTGAAAAGTCATTTTGATCTTTATGTGCATGCACTTATGATGTTGATGTTAGAGGCTTATCAAGCCTATGGTTGTGTTTGTTTTCATGAAGTGCTTTGAGTGTAAAAACACTTGCAATCTAAGACATAAGAGTGTAAACACTTTAGAGAGCATACCTTGTGAGTTTCTATCATTGTTGTGACTCGCCTCTTGGTTTGATTGGTTTCGTGGCATACTTGAATTCATTGGATGATGTTCATGGATATCTTAATTTGATTCTTTACTCTTGTGTGTTTGTTTTTCCCATTTCATTGCATTTCCTATATTGCATTGTGAAGTATGTGATTTTATTAGGTGTTTCATTTTCTACTTTTTGTGACCTTCTTGCATGACTCACTTTGATGCATATCGGTTAGCATAACCTTATTTCTTGATTTTGCCCAGGAGTGCAAAAGGTTAAGTGTGGGGGTATTTGATGAGCAATATATTACACACTATTCATAACCTTAATTTAGCATGATTGATGATTCTTGGTGCCTAAT
>NW_017722381.1:0-2742 GCF_001865875.1 Lupinus angustifolius | reverse complement strand
GAATTTGTTATTCGTTTCATACTTATACTGGTTTCGCCTAGTTAGAGGTTTAGGTTCTGGAACTTTGAATTGATTATCGCTTAGTTAATTGATTCTCAACAAATTCGGAAGTTAATGGTTGGAATATGAAAATAATCTTTTGAAACCAAGGATTGGATTGTGAACAAACGAACCAAAGGGATTTAGCCGTTTTATTACATTGCTTAACTATTGTATTTGAATTTGATATATGTTCATACTATCCAATAACAAAAAACCCCCTTGTGTGTGAGTGTAAGGTGTTTGAAGCTTTGTTTGAAAGATAATTCTTGAGAAACGACCTAGGAGTCACTTCCTAGTGCTGCAGTTTTTAATTGTTATATTATTTGTATCGGGTACGGCCTCGATCACTAATCCTATGTGATCTAGCACATACATTGATACCGATGAAAGTGGAAAAGTATTGAAATATCAAAGTACGAGGTATGATCGGATCTCTTCTATATTTAATTGCCAGTAGACCTGATATTATGTTTAGTGTATGTCTGTGTGCATGTTATCAGTCTAAACCAAAAGAATCACACTTAGTTGCTGTTAAGAGAATTATGAAATATCTTAAAGGTACAACAGAAGTTGGACTATGTTATTCAAAAGGAAGTATATGCGAATTGGTTGGATATTCAAATTCAGATTTTGCTGGATGTAAATCTGAAAGGAAAAGTACAAGTGGTACTTGTCACATTTTTGGCAATGTTTTAGTCTCTTTGTCTTGCAAGAAACAAGCATGTGTTGTACTAAGCACTGCTAAAGCTGAATATATAGCAGCAGGTAGTTGTTGTGCCCAAGTGTTGTGGCTTAAGCAAGAATTACAAGATTATGGCTTAGACTTAGACTGCACTCCGCTGAAATGTGATAATACTAGTGTTATAAACCTTACGAAGAATTTTATTATGCATTCTAGAACCAAACACATAGATATAAGACATCATTTCCTTAGGGACCATGTTCAAAAGAAAGATATATCAGTAGAATTTGTTGATACTCATAACCAACTTGCAGACATTTTCACTAAAAAGAACCTTTTTACAAAATTAGACTTGAATTAGGCATTCTTAATGAAGCTTACATGTCTTAACTTGCTTATATGATTATATGTTTGCTTCATTACGGTTATCTCATGCCTACTTGATCTTAAATATATTTATTTGTGTTCAAAAACTTAAATTTTTGGGCTAAAAATAATTTTCATAGCTTAATTTTGCCTAAAACTAAGCTTTTATGGGTTCAGTAATTGATTACACTGGAGAGTAACCGATTACAGGGTTGAACAATGTGTTTTAGTAACCGATTACCCAAAGTGGGTAATCGATTACTCCAAGTTGTTGTTTGAAAATTTTAAAAATTTAATTTTGAGTAACCGATTACTCAAAATGAGTAACCGATCACTCTGTGCTGTTATATAGGTATTTATGTTTTCTTTTAAAAACATTTTTAAACTCATCTTCCTCACTCAACTCGTGCATATCCCTATCTCACTCTAAAATCTTCATTTCTAAACCATTTTGGGTGATTTTTGTGTCTATTCTTATCATATTTTCACTCCTAAACCTCAAAACCTACACCTTTAAAATCTCCAAAACCTCAAAACCTACACCTTCAAAATCAAAAAACCATGGCTTTCTCTTCAAAAACCAAGAAGCAACGCACCTCCACGACTCAAAAGAGGCAAGGAACTACTTCTATGGAGTCCAATCCTCTGGATTTGACAAGACTTCTAGCTAATGAGGAACATCGCAAAGTGTTTGAAGAACACTTCCATGGACGCATTATTTTCAAAATTCGGACAAATTTTTAATTCTGCTTATTTATTGCTTTTAAGTTATTGCTGCATATTCATGGACAAGTTACTTTATGATGTTTTGTGCTTTATTGTTCCATTGCTGGATATTTGATTGAACCATCTTATTTATACATTGCAATACTTGCTTATCTATATTTTAATCCATAAATGAGTATATACAATCATATTGATATTTTATTGATTTTATAAAGTGTATGTATGCTATATATATTATGTTAGAATCTCTTTGCTTTTCTACTTTTTGATGAAGTCAAAAGGGGGAGAAAAGTTGGAGTGTATTTTCTGTAAGATTATTTCAGGCACATTACTCCGAAAGAAAGAGGGAGCATACAAGATAGGGGGAGCATACTCAAGTCAAAACTTCAACATATCTCAAAGTATGTTGCTCTCAAGAAAATTACACCGTCAAGAAGATCTTGGTTTGTCATCATCAAAAAGGGGGAGATCTTGGTTTGTCATTGTGAACACTCAATTTTGTCCGGCCTTTACTTTTTATCTTTGGTGCAAAACTCAAAAAAATTACATAACATCGTTTCGTGATTCATGGAAGCATTTGACAATCCAACGACACAACCAGTATAAAGCAAAGAGAAAAAGTCTTAAAAACCAATGAAAGTTTGTATCCCTCAAGAAGCTAAATAATTAAAATCTAAGTTTGATTCCTACTTGAATGATCAACAGGGAGTAACAGCAAATCAGAATGCATATTTCCAAGCAATTGTTGGATTTGAGAAAATTGGTCTAAAGAAGCTTAAGGAGCATTGCCCGAATATTAGGGATAGTTTGTTGTGTAAGTGGAGCCTTAACAATGGCATTGTTCAAAGGACAAAAACTGTTACAAGTGGAATTTTTTGCCTCTATATATCTCACTGCCAGTGGAAGTGGAATTGGAATTGCGGTCA
>NW_017722380.1:0-4797 GCF_001865875.1 Lupinus angustifolius | reverse complement strand
AATCTCTGTTCAAAGATCATATTATCCTAATTGGGCTTACTACAGAGTTTTCTACGTTTTAACCGCAAAAAACGTAGTGGCGACTCCAAATCAATCGGGAGAGGTAGAAATCGAGTTCGCCTCCTCCCAAGTCGTAGAGCCGGTCTTCCAACCGAAAATCAGGTCGCGACAGTCATCATCAAAAAGAAAATTACACTGTCAAGAAGATCTTGGTTTGGCAAGGTTTTGATGAAGACACCAACATCACCAAAAAGAAGAAAAGGAAGAATACTTATCAAAGACAAAAGATTAAAGCTTCAAGAAAATTAAATTAAGTCTCTATAGGTACTTCTATCCTAAAACTCTTAAATATACAAAGTAGTAATGCGCAAACTATTTTTATAGAAAAATGAAACACTTTAAAAATACTTAAAACATTTTTCAAAAATAGTTATGTGTGTAAGAAAAAGAGTTATCCAACTTAAAACTGTTCAGAGTAATCCATTACTGCCTTTGAGTAACAGATTACCAGTTTTGAAAAAGTTGAGTAACCGATTACCCAAATGGTGTAATCGATTACTCTAATTCATTTTTAAAAGAACAGTGAACAGAGAGTTTGGGTAATCGATTACCCACTATCAATAATCGATTACTGAGAGCTGTTGCATGAGATTTCAAATTTCAAAATGAAACGTTTTCACTCCAAACGAAATCTCTTCACTTCAAACAACTCCTACCTTTCAGAAAGGCACCATGAGTGTTTGGAAAGTCTATATAATGGCTCTAACTCTCACAACACAAAACACAACAATACACAACTCTCATAAAATTTCCAAAAGCTCTTAAACTTATTCTGAAATTATCTCTCTACACTTTTTACAACTAGCACTCAAACTTTCAAAATTTAATTTTATGAAGTTGCTTAGAAGTGTGTTCAAAGTTTTCTAAAAGAGCATTATTATTTAGTATACTTAAAGAGTTGATTGGATTGCAAGTTATACTATTTTCATACTTGTAAAGGCAATCTGCCATTGTTCTACATTCTTCAATATTGTTGTAGAATACTTTCTTTCATGGAGTGTGAAAAGAAAGGGGATTAGAATCACTTGGAAATGTGTTTTCCAAGAGTAAATAAGAATTAGGAAGTGCATAAGGTACATAGAAATCTCGGGATGAGATATTGTAATTACAACTCATAATTCTTAGTTAAGAAATTTCTTGTGATACAAGAGTATTGGATGTAGCCTTCGGTGGACAAGAAGGTGAACCAGTATAAAATCTTTGTGTACTTTCTCCTCCGTTATCTCTTTCATTTTATCTTCATAATTTTTCTACATATATTTTCCGTTGTACATTAACTCTTGATTTTGCAGAAAAATTGACCATAATTTTAAGTCAACTAATTCACCCCCTCTTAGTTGCAACCTCGTTCTTACAAAATATACAATAATAAATAAAAATGTTCTTAGCAATAATAAAATTTCATTGCAAGTAACCAAGGTAGCATAACAAAGTTGAAAGAGTTACAATTCATCATTCGTTATAAATCCAGATACACCAGAAAATCTCAAAAAACTAAAAGTAGTCTCATATGACACTTTAAAAACAAAATACATAACAAATATCCTAAATGTTGCTGGCTCCATATGATTCTCTTGCACCTAAAGGTGTATTAGGCATACTTGCATTATTATTTGTCTGAAATAATAACATGAAAACATTTAGTTGAACAATAAAAAAACATTAATAATTACTGCATCATTATATACTAACTAAGAATGTAAAAATAACAACAACACTTCCTTGTTAAATGATGGAATCCATAAAACAATCTTAACACTGCATCAAGTCTACAATACTACATGTGTAAAAAGTCTATGTATCAACAATGTCATAGCTGATACCCCAAATTGTACAAATACTAACGGTGGATACTTCTTGATTTTTATCAACGCATACGCATATAAAGACTATGTATCTATAGGCAATAACTAATAAGTAATATGCCAAATACAAGTTAGCAACATGCAAAAGTAATATGCACATTCATGTATAGTTAGACAGCATATTTTGCTAGCCTCCTGGTGACAATTTATACTATATCAAACAATTTATACTATATCTAACCAGAAAGGGAAACTTTCAAAATCTCATTATATTCAAACTAGAAAATTCAAACAAACAAACAAAATATTGAATATAATAATGGTATTTGCACATACATGTGAAAAGAAGTTAGTCAATCATTCAGGGATCCCTCCTTCTTTCATTATGATGTAGGACTTAAATGTTGATTCCAAATTGTTGCATCTCTCTCGCCAATCATTAGAAAATGAAGATGCAGCAGCAAATGATGAAGAGAGGCTCAAATCAGAAACTCGATGTCTAGTATTCCTATATGTATTCGTAGGAACTGCTCCCATACCCATGGTTAGCACTCTCCTAGAGTGATTTGGTCTCATCACTCTACCAACTGAATCATGAGAAACTTCAGATTCATCAATGTTGATTTGAGTCAAAGCCTCTTGAATTTGTTTCTACATGCATGCAAAAATGTTATCAATTGTAAAAATTTGAAGATTAAAATTCAATGCATGCAAAGAAGATTAGTTAATTAAATTGAACCTACCGCTACAATCTTTGCCCCTTCATTTACAAATGTTCCATCCTTCATTTTATGAGTGGCAACGTATAAGTTTCCACGACCTGGTGGCTTCCCATTCACCATCTAAAATATAGAAAACTTAATTCAAATTTGAGCTTTTCTAAATAAATAAAAAGTAATAAGTGCAAAGTCTAAATAAATAAAAAGTAACTTGATAGTGTCGCTACCATCTCACACCTTCTTCTTGAATTAGGCTTAGAACCACCAGTATGCGGAATTACTTGCTTCTTTCGAATTTCTTTGTTTTTCCTACAAAGTTCCTATGAAAAAAAATTAAACATTCACACACTAATCAAATAAAAATAGCTATTGAAAAAATCAAACAACCAAAGTAATGTCAATTTATATACCATAGTTGATGGTCTCAGACGATAGTGAACAAAACGAGTCCATTGATCTTTGTCTATGCCAATTGGAACATTTCTTATGATTTTATCTCTAGTCTTGGCTGGATTAGAGAACTCGTCCCATAATCTTTGCCTACTTGCACTCCATTTTCTCCCAAGACTAAGTTTCCAATATCGTCTTGAAATGTGTTCACTAGTCCTAAAACAAAAGCGAAGCTTCGAAAAAGTGACATGAATTTGTCAATATTAATTTTAGATATAAATATAAATAATATTAGAGATAAAAATTTAGACATGCATAATTGTTATACCTTTATGATTGTATCAAAGCACTCTGCAAAATAAGTATAAGGTATACCACTACGTCCACCTAACCACTTATCATAATCTATTGGAAACAACTTGCAATCAGATGCCAATGTTCCTAAAAATCCAGCAAGAAGGCCTTGCACATCACCATAGGTTGTGCCTTGCTCATCAAAATCCACAATGATGCATAGTACGATAGGTAAGTTATTCACTTCTCTAACTTTGACCTTAATATGCTTGACATCTCTTTCTGAGTCTATAACAATAAAATAGAACATCAAATATGTCATCAAGACCCAAAATAATTTAACAAAAGACAAACAAATAGACTCGCGTCCAAGTAAAAATAACCCTTCTACCTATTGCCTCTACAATCCAATAATGTATAGACTCGTGTCCAACATGATCTGTCAATGTTTCAGCTTCTCTTGGGACTTCCGGAGCTGACACATCGGGAGCTTGTAAGGAATGTACTGGTGGGACTTCCGGAGCTGACAGATCAGGAGCTTGTAAGTAATGTATTGGTGGGAATTTCGGAGTTGACACATCAGGAGCTTGTGAAGGGGCTTGAACAAATAGTGAAGGTTTGTAGGATTTATTGCTGGTGAAGAATGAGTTGAATCTTCAACTGGAGATGCAACACATTGTGATTGAGGTACTGATTTTAATGGATTCCAAAAATGCTTTACTTTTGGCATGTCTCTATATTCATGTGAAAAAATAGAAAATGAGATAAAAACAATTAAATAATAATATGACATAATAAGTAAGTTCATAACAGAAAGGAAATAACAATAGTATTAACTATGTAAAACAATTACCTCTAAAAAAAGTATGATAGTAACTATATAGTGTATTCAAGAAAGAGTGAAGTTTTCTAAACTATATCATCAAATACATGGTTTGTTGCCAATTGCACATATTCATCATTTAAAGTACAAAATTGGTCAAGATTTTGCTCTTGGTATGGCTCATTTTGATATGCATTATGATCTTCTTCTTCTTCTCCTATGTCATATAAGTCTCTTGGCTTTAGATGCACATCAACATTTCATCCTTCATTGACCACATCATCTACATAATACACCATTTCTGCTTGAGATGCTTCTATGTAAGGTTCATGTTCTTCACGATCACCATTATGAATTAATCTATCAAAGTTAACACAATTAAAATTCCAATTGTCCTTTTTATACCCTCTATCTCGTGTAGTATCTTCCCATCTACATTTGAAAAGAATAACTCTAAACTGACCATAATAGTTAATCTCAATGATATCTTTCAACTTCCCATAATATGGTAAGTCTCCTTGTCTTATGTTCCCATCAACCCTACTTGAAATACAGGATGTGTTAGAGGTTAAGAAAACCCCACTATTTTGCGTTCTCAATCCCTCTTCTCAAGGTTTGAAATTTGAACTCCTTGATATTATAAGCAATAAATCTTCTTGCAATGTCTAACGGGCCTCGTGCTAGAAACTTTAGATCATTAGACATT
>NW_017722379.1:0-1868 GCF_001865875.1 Lupinus angustifolius | reverse complement strand
AAAAACTTATGTTATTGAAGGTTAATATGCATGTTCATAACATACACTCCGGAAAATTACGGATCTATTTGTGTTAAAATATGCATACACTATAATAGTTTAGACAAAACGGTTTGAAAATTACCTCAAGAGACTGCGATGGCTTTCGAAAATTATCCTTCAAAAGTATGAATGTCCTACACGCGTATTCACACCGAGACCAATCTTTGTTGTATCAACACTTGATTCATGAAAAATCAACTCAAAACTACTATATTTTAAACAACCCAAAAATTAGGATACAAACTTTTTTTCTTTTTGTGTGTGTTTTGAATCACACGTGAGGTTTGGTTTATATAAAACCAAAATCTCCCTCAAACAATTTAGTGCCAATTAATCACACATTAATTTAGCATAAAATCAAAACTTCATGAATCCATTTAATGCCAATTAATCACTCATCAATGCAATATAATTTTTTGGTTTTTGGTTTTCAAAACTGACTATCAGTTTTAAACATTTGAAATATTACAATTAAGTCACACTTAATTATATTAGATATGATTGAATAATATTATTTGTATTTTCGGTGCTAGCAAAAAATACAATAATATTCCACTTAAAAGTAAATATACAAAATTAAACTATTTAATTTAATCAATAATATTTTCTTGTCCAACAAAAATCAGAACACTCGTTAGTGTGTGACCCCGTAGGTTCATTACTAAACCGGTAGTAAATTAACTCATTAATTTACTAATCAAGGTTGACATCTAGCAACAATCCTTAACGACCGGATAGAAATGAAGTAATATCTTTTACTTTAAAACCATTAGAAGACTAATATAATATTTCCTTCCATCTTTACAACTCTATGTTAACTCTAGAATATGGTATAATTGTCAAATTCTAATAAGTTAACTCGTAGTGAATGACTTAAGAAACTCATTTCTTCATTCATTCAATTTCCCTTGGCCAAGGTCTTTATTTCTATAGAGTTCAAACTCATTACCACGAGTTGATGGATTCTTTCTTGATTAGTCACTAATTCTACAAGGATTTAATTATACCCAATAATCATTCAACTAATATCATAAGGCATTAAGTGTCCGATATCAAAATATAATAAATAACTTGTTAATTACTATGATAATCTCAAGTCTAAGGAAAATATATATTTCTTCACAAGAATATCCTATTGACAATTCAAAGGTAATATATTAATCATTAAGAATTCTCCTTTGAGTCAGTTCAATGGTCATATCTCTATATGCACCATTTATATGTGTTATTTAATAAATGAGATATATTAATAATTATCTAATAAAGACCATTATACATATATTGATCTATCCGGATTAATAGTATCCTAAGCTCAATAATCCTATGATCAAGAACGATTCGGATTAAAATTATAAAAGATTTATTTCTCATTATTATAATATCTATTATAATAATAAATCTCTAATTTTAATCAAAGATCTTTCATATTAATTATTTTGATAAATAATGAATATGATATTAAGATGATAATACATATAAATTTTTTATTATAAACATGACAAATTGGTTCTTGGGCATACATTATATCCCAACAATCTTCCACTTGCACTAGAGTCAATCAGTCATGTACCTCATTCCCATCTCCCACTTGTGCTTATCAAACTCTTTGATGCCAAGCGCTTTAGTGAATGGGTATGCAATATTCTCTTTACCAGCTATCTTTTGTAGCTTAACATCACCACGTCCAATGATTTCTCTAATCAGGTGATATTTTCGCAAGACATACTTATTCTTTTGGTGTGATTTAGGCTCCTGTCCTTGAGCAATAGCTCTGTTATTGTCACACGATAACATAACTGGACCTTCCATTGAAGGAACTACACCAA
>NW_017722378.1:0-1510 GCF_001865875.1 Lupinus angustifolius | reverse complement strand
CTGATTTCACATCATCCTTATCAGACTGAAAACTCGCATCAACATAACCCTTTAACTTGAGTTCAGAATCTCCATATATGAGGAATTGGTCCTTAGTCCTTCTTAAGTACTTAAGAGTGGTCTTAACCACTTTCCAATGTTCCTCACCTAGATTTGCTTGATATCGACTAGTTACACCCAGTGCATTTGCGATATCTGGCCGTGTACAAGTCATGGTGTACATGCTAGCTCCCACTGCACTCGCATATGGTACCCTATTCATGCGTTCTCTTTCTTCAGTAGTCTTAGGATAATCCTGCCTACTAAGAGTAACTCCAGATCCTATAGGTAAGTAACCTCTTTTGGAGTTGTCCATGTTATACCTCTTCAAGATGGTATCAATGTACAAAGACTAAGAGCGTTCAAGCAGTCTTTTAGATCTATCTCTATAAATATTTATTCCTAGAATAAAAGCTGCTTCTCCCAAATCCTTCATGGAGAACTATTTTGATAGTCAAATCTTTGTAGATTGCAATGTTGGAATATCATTTCCTATGAGCAATATGTCATCTACAAAGAGCAATAGGAAAATGATCATGCTCCCACTAACCTTTTTGTAAACACAAGGTTCTTCTTCACATCTAACAAAACCAAACATTTTGATTGTGTTGTTAAAGTGAATATTCCAACTTCTAGAAGCTTGCTTTAATCCATAAATGGACCGTTGTAGCTTGCAAACTTTATTATGATCAGACATAGGTGTGAAACCTTCAGGTTGTGTCATGTACACATCCTCTTTCAACTCTCCATTGAGAAAAGCTGTTTTCACATCCATCTGCCAAATTTCATAATCATGGTATGCTGCTATAGCAAGTAGAATCCGAATCGATTTGAGCATTGCCACAGGAGAATAAGTTTCGTCATAATATATTCCTTCATTTTGACGATATCCCTTGAAAACAAGGCGAGCTTTATAAGTCTCAACCTTTCCATCTGCTCAAATCTTTTTCTTGTAAACCTATTTACAACCAATTGGTTTTATATCCTTTGAAGCATCAACTAAAGTCCATACTTTGTTGATCTTCATGGATTCCATTTCAGATTCCATGGCCTCTTGCCACTTCTCATGGTCCAAGCTTCGCATGGCCTCTTCATAGCATTTGGGGTCATCATCAATATGATAATCCTCATTTGCTATTGCATCTAGCACCATTAAGTTTAATCTTTCTAGTGCACGATGTGATCTCGAAGATCTTCTCATGGGCACTTGTGCATCTAAATTCCTTTGTTCTGGATTCATAGGTTGTTCCATTTGTTCCTGAACTGGTTCGGTAACCTGTTCTTGAACTGGTTCAGTAACCTGTTCTTGAACTACAACCGGGTTTTGAACCGCACTAGTTGAAAGTTTTAACCTTTATGTTGAACTTAAAACATCTAAGCAAGGTTGCTCAAGTTCCATATTATGTTCTTGAGCAGTAGATGTTTCATTGGTTTGTTGATCCTCATCAAGCATTATTTCTTTACCATGAAT
>NW_017722377.1:0-3995 GCF_001865875.1 Lupinus angustifolius | reverse complement strand
AGACTTTGTGGGAACTTTATTTAACAAATAATTTGCCGCTTCCGAAGCATATCCCCATAAGCTTATCTCAAGATCAGTGAACCCCATCATGGATCTTACCATATCTAATAAGGTTCGATTCCTTCTTTCAGATACACCATTATGTTGCGGTGTACCTGGAGGTGTCCATTGTGAGAGAATTCCATTCTCTTTCAAATAATCAAGAAAATCAGCATTCAGATATTCTCCTCCTCTATCGGATCTAAGCACTTTGATACTTTTACTAGTTTGCTTTTCCACTTCACTTTGAAATCTTTTGAACATTTCATATGATTCAGATTTATGTTTCATAAGATATAAAACCATATCGCGAATCATCATCAGTGGAAGTAATAAAATAAGATTATCCTCCTCTAGCTTGAATTCTAAAGGGTCCACAAACATCGGTATGAATTAGTCCCAACAATTCAGAGGCTCTTTCTCCATTTCCAATAAATGGAGATTTGGTCATTTTGCCTTTGAGACAAGATTCACAAGTCATGTATGATTCATAATCATAATTGTCAAGGTAACCTTCCTTGTGCAACTTGCTAATTCTTTTCTCACCAATATGACTACAATGTCAAAGATATGTTTGGTTTACTTGATTATCTTTTTCTCTTTTAAGACTAGAAACATGCATAATCGAATTAAAACGCACTTGAGGTAAGACATAAATGCTATGTTGGACATACCCATTCGCATAAAATATGTCACTATTATAATTGAACAAACACCTTTATTAAAAATAAGACGATAACCGTGAGTATCCAACATCGAAATTGAAATAACATTCGAAACAAAATTAGGAACATAATAGCAATTTTCCAAGACTAGTACATTGTCAGTCGGCATTATTAATGAGACTAATCCTATAGCCTTGGTTGCAACACTTGCTTCATTCCCTACTTGGAGATTGATTTCTCCCTTATTCAACCATCTAGTTATTTGTAGTCCCTGCAGTGAATTGCAGATGTTAAAACTATTATCAGTATCTAATACCCATATTGAATAATCTGTAACAGTTAAGGAAATCATGAAAACATTTTTCATTAATGTCTCACCTTGTTTCTTTCCTTTCAAAGAATCAAGATATTTGCGGCAATTTCTTTTCCAGTGTCACTTCTCCTTACAGAAGAAGCATTCAACATTGCTTTGGTCAACACCACCTTTCTTGTCCTTAGGTTTGGTCACACCACCTTTAGGGATGAAAGGCTTCTTTTTGGACTTACTATTCCATTTGCCCTTTTTCTTGTTGGACTTTCCAAATACCAAGATAGATCCTGGGTTCTTTCCAGAGTCAATCTGATTCTAATATTCAACTAACATATTTAGCATCTCATGCAAGTCACAGTCCATCTTATTCATGTTAAAATTAACAATGAATGGTGAGAACGATTCAGGAAGTGACTGTAGAATCAAATCTTGGGATAACTCCTACCCAAGTTTGAAGCTCAAGTTGTTCCACAAGACTAATCATCTTCAGAACATGAGCTCCTACCTGAGCATTCACATTCAACATGGACCTGAATAGAGTCTTAGACAACTGATATCTAGCTGTCCTACTTTGTGCACCATACATCTTCTTAAGATGTGCAATGATGTCAGTTGGGTCCATGTCCTCATGCTGCCTCTGGAGTTCAGAACTCATTGATGCTAGGATGAGACATTTTGTACTCATAAGATCCTCTAAGTACTTCTTATAAGCACTGATTGTTTCAGCATCATCATTATTGCTTGGTTCAGGCACATGAGGCTTATCGATCACATCAATAAGCTTCTCATGCATGAGAACAATTCTCAGAGTTTGGTACCAATCGTGAAAGTTGTCACCGACCAACTTTCCATCAGCGAGTATCGAACGCAGTGACAAAGAAGACATGTCGAGGTATCTCTAAACAGTTAAATAAATATGTGAGAACATATTAATGTAAAGATATATATAACAAATAAGATACTTCCACTTACTACAATAGCAATTTAAGAAATAAATATTTCTTCTAGTGGAAATATAAAATAAATGCCTTTAAAATTGTGAACAAATACTTGGTTGTCAAGTCATTTCTAATGCACATTTTAAGGCAAATGTATCAAATACAATATTATTCAAAATAATAAATAACAAATAGCTACCTGTTTGTCAAGTCATTTATATAAGTATAACTGAATTAATCTTTACACTCCCTAGGTAGTCTAGGCGATAAGTGATAAAATTAAATTTTAATTGATTGGTATCACATACCCTATTAATCCTCTTAATTATAAGTCATCTGGTAGTCAGATCGTCTCTTGAAATTAAATAATTAACATGTTCTAAAAAATGTATCTTATACAAAATATTTTTAAGAACATAAATATAATTTTGTTCCTCACATTTCATCACATGAAATTTATGATTAATATATATACAAATATATATATTATAGAATTTGTAACATTGATACATAAATCCAATTTATATATTTTAGCACATTAATTAATCATCATTAATTAATAACTCTTAAATAATATATTATAAACCAACTTTTCAGATTCATAACTCACAGCCAAATCACAATTTTATATGAATTAAATGAAACAAAATTGAAATTATAATCACCAACACGTTAGTTTGGTGATAACATAACTCATTATATATTTGGTGGATACAAACTTTTAAATAAGATTGTTTAGTTTTTCATAAAACTCTATACAATCCAACACATACAATACATCACAGTGACAAGACATTCATAGTGCAACAATTAAAGTCATACTTTAATAAATTACAGAAGCAACATCCAATGTTCATGTGTGAACACCACACTTTAATGAAATACAAAGCTCATTGTTTCACCTATAAACATTACTACTTTCATGTAGTCACTGTTTTGATGAATCACAATTATTGTGTTTGAATTAAAATAATTATTCACAGTCTAATTTGTATCAGTTTCCAAAACTAATTTATATTGCAACATAAATTAAAACATAAAAATAGCGCTCTGATACCGATTGAAGGTTAATATGCATGTTCATAACATACACTGCGGAAAATTATGGATCTATTTGTGTTAAAATATGCATACACTATAATAGTTTAGACAAAACGGTTTGTAAAATTATCTCAGGAGACTGCGATGGCTTTCGAAAATTATTCTTCAAAAGTATGAAGGTCCTACACGTGTATCCACACCGAGACCAATCTTTGTTGTATCAACACTTGATTCATGAAAAATCAACTCAAAACTACTATATTTTAAACAACCCAAAAATTAGGATACAAACCTTTTTTCTTTTTGTGTGTGTGTTTTGAATCACACGTGAGGTTTGGTTTATATAAAACAAAAATCTTCCTCAAACAATTTAATGTCAATTAATCACACATTAATTTAGCATAAAATCAAAACTTCATGAATCCATTTAATGCCAATTAATCACTCATCAATTCAGCATAATTTTTTGGTTTTCAAAACTGACTATCAGTTTTAAACATTTGAAATATTACAATTAAGTCACACTTAATTATATTAAAGATGATTGAATAATATTATTTGTATTTTCGGTGCTAGCAAAAAATAAAATAATATTTCACTTAAAAGTAAATATACAAAATTAAACTATTTAATTTAATCATTAATATTTTCTTATCCAACAAAAATCAGAACACTCGTTAGTGTGTGACCCTGTAGGTTCATTACTAAACCGGTTGTAAATTAAATCATTAATTTACTAATCAAGGTTGGCATCTAGAAACACTCCTTAACTACCATGTAGAAATGAAGTAATATCTTTTACTTTAAAATCATTAGAAGACTAATATAATATTTCCTTCCATCTTTACAACTCTATGTTAACTCTAGAATATGGTATAATTGTCAAATTCTAATAAGTTAACTCATAGTGAAAGAAACTCATTTCTTCATTCATTAAATTTCCCTTGCCAATGTCTTTATTTCTATAGAGTTCAAACTCATTACCACGAGTTGATGGATTCT
>NW_017722376.1:0-31907 GCF_001865875.1 Lupinus angustifolius | reverse complement strand
GATCACTAGACATTGAATTTATTGTGCATGGATTCATAATCTAAGTTTACAAAAATATGTAAGTTATAATTGAAAGTTAGTATGTATATGACAAATAAAAACATAACTACAAGTTGGTCACTCACCCTCCTTCAAAACCAATCAACAAATTCTTTGTTGACTCTCTTCTCTATATCTGTAGTTGAAGGTTTCCTTCCCGTTGAACTCTTTTTTATGAATTCTCTAAACTCACTATTTAAAAACTTATGTTACAATCAATAAAATGACAATTATATTTCAAGTAGTAAATTACTTAGATTTTATCTCATTTACTTACTCCACAAATGGTGTGACAATTGCACAACTTAGAAGCACATATCGATGAGTTAGAAGTTTTTGCATATGAGTTAAAGTGAACATTGAGGAAGCTCCTATTGGTTTACCAACTTGTGGGAATATAGAGGATACAAACAAAGGCTCTTTATCACTCGGGTCATCACGAACACGTCTAGGTCTATTGAACCTTGTCTCTATATCTTCAATGTATCGAGAACAAAAATTAAGAGACACTTCTGCTAAGTAACACTCGACTATGGAACCTTCTGGTAGCGCCATGTTTCGGGCAAAGGATTTTAGATGACCCAAATCTCTACAAGAATGGTGAATAATTAGAGAAAATAATAAATGATATTTATAATATATATGAACATAACGTAGTAATGTTTTACCTCTCCACAGGATACATATATTGATAATGCACTGGACCCCCAAGTATTGCTTCTTCTACGAGATGAACAGTTAAGTGAACCATAACAGTGAAGAATGATGGCGGGAATAACATCTCCAAGTGACAAAGTGTAACTACAATTCATTCTTGGAGTGTATGAAGTTCCGAAAGATTTTAGCTTTTACCACAAAGGACTCTAAAAAATGAACAGAACTCCACTAAGGTTGGAGTAACATGGTTCGGCAACAAGTTACGAATTGCTAAAGGTAGCAATTGTTCCATAATAATGTGGCAATCATGGCTTTTCAACCCAAATATTTTTTGTTTTTCCTCATCAATACATCTGCAAATGTTACTTGCGTAACCATCTGGTACCGTAACATTCTTCAAAGCTTTGAGATTCTTCGAAGCTTTGAGGAATAACTTCTTGTTGTCACGGGTTAGTGAAAACAAAGTGAGGTTATATCTATCATTATCATCCGACCAAAGATCAGACCTTATGCTCATTTCTCTCAAATCTTTTCGGGCTTTAAGATTGTCTTTTGATTTAGACCTATCATGGAGCAAAGTATATATGATATTGTCAAAAATATTTTTTTCAATATGCATAAAATCTAGATAATGACGCAATAAATTAAACTCCCAATATGGAATTTCAAAGAATACACTTCTTTTATTATGTTGCTTAGGTTCTTCTCTTGATCTTTTTCCAATACCACTCAGTTTTGCTCATTTCCCAAATGTAACATTAATATTTTCCACCTGCCTAAGAATATCATATCCTGATAATTTTGTTGGTGGATTTCGTTACTTAGTGCTTCCATCAAAGCGAGCACGAATCAATCCAAATCTGTGATTTCTACTTAGAAAGCAACGATGACCCATAAAACACCACTTACTACTATGAGGAAGACGACAAGGTTTTGCATCAAAAATGCCTAAACCAGGAAAGTCACTAATTGTCCACATAAGAGATACCCGCATTCTAAAAGTTTCGTTTCATGAATAATCAAAAGTTTCCATGCCATCATTCCATAGCTCTTTCAACTCCTCTACAAGGGGACGTAAGTACACATCTATATTGTTTCCAGGTGATTGCTTGCCCGGAATGATCATTGATAGAATGAAATAGGTGTGCTTCATACACATCCAATGAGGAAGATTATATGGAGTTAAGAACACCGGCCAAATGCTATAGGTAGAACTAAGTGTTCCAAATGGATTAAAACCATCTATAGCAAGGCCTAAGCGGACATTTCGCAGATCTGAAGCAAAATCGGGATGCATTAAATTAAAAGTCTTCCACACCTCACCATCTCTTGGATGCCTTATCAATCCATCTTTATTGCTTTCTGAAGCATGACATCTCATATGCTTTGTAGTCTTACAACACCTGAACAATCATTCCAATCTTGGTTTGAGTGGAAAGTAGCGCACAACCTTTGCTGCTACCTTGTTTTCCTTATTGGGTTTCCATCTAGATTTACCACAATGTTTGCATGCATCCAAGTCTTTTTCACCATCTCCCAAATATAACATACAGTCATTTGGACATGCATCTATCTTGGTGTAGTTAAGACCAAGTTTGTTAATGATTTTCTTTGACAACTTCACAGATGGAGGCAACTTCACTTCTTAAAATGCATCTCTCAACAAATCTAATATCAAAGTCATCGCCTTGTCACTTAATCCACACAAAACCTTTATATGATATAATTTGATTATAAACTCCAATTTTGTGTAATTGCTCCCTTTATACAATTTCTGATTTCTGTCTTCTAGAAACTCGTCAATGAATCTATGATCGTCCCTTGGCCCCTCATTTAGTATTTCGTCAGCGCCACATTATTCTGATACACCTTCATTATTGACTTGTTATCTATAATGCCCAAATACATCATTCATTATTGTCTCCATTGGATTCTCATAATGACAAGCTTCTTGCATTACATCTTTAGTTGTAGTAGAGTGAAATACTTGCTTTTCACCATGAAGATTCCATATAACATAATTGAGGGGAAATGGTTTCTTAAGAAAGTGGTCATAAGCTATGTCTCTAGTTTGCCATTTCAGAAACCCACATTTGGGATATGGACATCGAATTGTATCTCCAACAGCTCCATTCTCAAAAGCAAAATATAAGAACTGACTTAAACCAATTAAGTAGTCATATGTATTGCGTGGCTTAGAAATCCATGTTTTATCCATTAGAATATATACCTAAACATTTTGAATACTAAATCATTAGGATGAGGCAAAAATTAAAGTACATTCACAATACAAATTAAGTTCAAAAACAAGACACACAAACATAATTTCTTTGTGAAAGTCATCATATGATTTCTAACGCCTCTAATATTGTAGTCATATAAATAAAATAAACTACACTTAATAAGATGAAACTCGAAGGTAAACTACAGCAATTACTATTATCAAATATTAAAATTACACGCGAGAAGATATGGTTGAATATATTGTCATGAAAGTAGCAGTGACAGTAAAATGAAGCAAATGGAAATGTCTTAGAACATGACAAGGAAATCAATTAGAATGAAAATACTACAATATAGGAATACTCACCCCTTTGTTCTACAAATTAATGTCTATCTACAATTATGCATACTAGTATACTCATAAAAAAACTCAATCAAATAGAAGGTTTATCTACAATATAGGAATACTTAACAGTATCTCAACATATAACTTATATATAACATATATAATGCCATATGGTTACACAATCATAAAGACTTTTGTAGTAGCATTAGAAACAGTGAATATGCCACTATGGACAAGTTTGGAATTTCAAAGTGGCCTTGGTTTTTCTTGAGTCATGATGATGTTATGCTATAGCCTAATCACTTTTACAAGACCAAACTTTGTTCATCTTATTTCACACATAAGTTGCAACCGATTGAAATGTATTAAAATATAAGTGTGTTGGGCTAAACATAATATGACTATTATTGGAGGGTGGTGCAGACTCTGCTCTTTGTTACAGGAATAAACATACTTATGCAGATTTATTTAGAAATTGTGTAAGTACAATCTTTATAAGGGTCGTGTAGTGGCACAGTTGGGAACAAGCAACTGAATAAAAGAAAGAGAATAAAAATGAACACAAAAGAAGATAAAATAAGTTTCAGCAAATTGTGCATTTGTGCTTAAACATTGGGAAATTTTAACAATATCAAATATAACAATTATAATAAACCAGATTTATATATTTGTGATATGTCACTCGACAGGATCAAAATCATGATGGCATAGTAAAAAAATCACATCGC
Organism: Lupinus angustifolius; assembly: GCF_001865875.1. Taxonomy (NCBI): domain Eukaryota; kingdom Viridiplantae; phylum Streptophyta; class Magnoliopsida; order Fabales; family Fabaceae; genus Lupinus; species Lupinus angustifolius. Next base: position 27,914 of record NW_017722376.1, on the reverse strand, counting down.
CAACCTATCAACCTATAGGAGTTTTACTTAAAGGTTGATGACTTTTAATATGTGAATGTTGGATAACCCAAACTGTGGCTATTATTGCACACAACTCATCAACTCTCACTTAAAAAATCCCTCTTTTCCATTTTATTGGGTGAAGGAAGTTGTGTCCCCAAGTTAACAATAGATTGTGCCATTACCAAAAATTTGTTGATTTGGTGGAACATGACAAGTTGAAGGAATAAATACACTTATACACTTACACGATATAGGATTCAGTTAAATAAAAACCCTAATCCCTAACAATTTCAAGCAACAAATTCAAAACACAAACACAGAGAATGGAAGAGCACAAACACAGAGAATGGAAGAGCACAAAAACAGAGAAAATTCAAAACAAACATAATCAACCCAAAAAATCAAAACAAGCAGAAAACCCTAATCCCTAACAATTTCACTTGTTTATAATGCTAACCTGTTGTTGACGAATGGAAGAGCACAAACACAAAGAAATCGAAATGAATGGAAAATATTGAGAACCTCTGCGTGAAAGAGAACCTATGTGTGCAAGAGAAAATGAAGAGAACCTCTGCGTGTAGAAGAATGGAAAATAATGGGAAAGAATGAAAGATTTAGGTTTTATAATGGAAAATTGATAGTGGAGGTTGAAAACCTCTACTAATTAAATAAAAAAACCCCACTGTATATTTAGTTAATTGTCCAGCCCGCCCTATTTGATTTATTTGTGGAGAATTCAATAACCTCCACACAAAAACCTCCACAAAATACAAAATTTGGTGTAGTGAATAGTGATTGACCCAAAGGAAGATTACTATGTGGCCCAAATTACAAATATATTTATAACAATAAATATGTGATAATCATATGATTTTCCATGTGAATAATAAGTTGGTCGAAAGAAAAACTTATTGTTTGACAAGACTGACTATCAATGTTTGATTACTACATTGAGTGTATCACTTACAAGTTAATATTTTTGTCCAGAGACTGAATATTAATATTGTGCTAGGTAACTCGTGATGTGTCCTATCATCATTTGAATTTAAGTATTAAAGTTGAATGTGAATTTAATGCAATAATGATTGCAATTTGTTTTGTTCTTTAACTAGTGCTGCAAATATTTCTGCTCAAATTAAGAACATCTCATTGCTCAATGGGACAAACTTTAAGGTTTATGAGGAAGTCGTAGACATTATTCTTAGTTGTATGGATTTAGATCTGATACTTCACATGGAAAAAACCTATTTCTACTCCGGAAATCCTCGGTGAGGTTAAAATTGAGAAATGAGAATGCTCTAACCGAATGTGCCTAATGATCATGAAATGCTCTATTCTAGAAGTGTTACAGGACTTTATTTAGAGGGTCAGAGTGCAAATAAGTTCTTTGAAGAAATAAAAAAAAACTTGTCAAAAAATAAAAAAAGGGAGACGCATAGCCTTTTTTGGCTAAACTCATCTCCATGAAGTATAAAGGCAAAGGGAACATAAGAGAGTATATCATGGAGATGTTTAATCTCACATCAAAACTTAAGTCACTTAAGTTAGAGTTTGGTGATGACTTGCTCGTGCACTTGATTTTTATCTCACTTCCTGCACACTTTGGGTCACTTAAAGTGAGCTATAATACTTAGAAGGACAAATAGTCTCTCAATGAGTTTATATTTCACTATGTGCAAGAGGAAGAGAAGTTGCAGAGAGATAATATTGAAAGTACTCATTTGACTATGACCTCTCAAAATAAGAAAAGAAAGAGCAATAAAGATGTTGTGAAAGAGTTATTTGTGTTTCTCCTCATAGAATGTGAAATTATTCTGCAATACACTATACTAGGCAAACCTAGCATGAAGGGTGTTGTTGAGCAATGAAACCAAACTCTTAAGGATATGGCGAGAGGTATGGTTAGTCAATCTTCCTTACTGGAATCTCTTTGTGAGGAGCTTTAAAGACCATAGTTTACATCCTTAATAGGGCGCTAAATAAAGCAATTAACAAAACCTGATGTGAGCTTTGGAGTAATAAAAGATCAAGCTTAAAACACTTGCATATTTAGGTTTTTCCAGTTGAGGCGCAACCTTATAGGCCGTATGAAAGAAAAATGGACTCAAGAACAGTTAGTTGTTATTTTGTTGGCTATGCTAAACGCTCTCTGAGATATAAATTTTATGATCCCACTTCGAGATTTTTTTTTAACGAGAAATGCAAGATTTCTTGAGGAAGTTGATTTTGGAAAGGAAAAGAATATAGGGAATGTTGTTTTTGAGGAAGAACGTGTCACTAATGGTGAACAAGTTCTTGTGCCTATTACCACACAAGGAATAACTTATGTAATAGAAGATAATATTTAGAATATTATTCCTGACAATTTTCCAGAATAAGACAACAATGAGGTTCTCCTTCAAGTACATATAGAACAAATTCAAAAACCTCAAGAAGTAGAAGTGCCATTAAGGAGATCCACTAGAGAGAGGAGAAGTGCAATTCCTGATGATTATACTAAATTTCTTCATGATCATGAGGATGATATCAAGTTAATAGAAGATGCTCAATTGAACTTCTATCAAGCCATGAAAAGTTCTAACTCTCAAAAGTGGATCGATGTCATGAAGGATGAGATGAAGTCTATGCATGATAATGATGTTTGGGATCTTGTTGAATTACTTGAAGATGCGAAACCTATTGATTGCAAATGGATATTTAAAACCAAGAGGGATTCGAATGGTAATATTGGCAGATATAAAGCTCTCCTAGTTGCTAAAGGTTTCACTCAGAAAGAATGCATTGATTATAAAGAAACTTTCTCTTCAGTATCTTCGAATGATATTAACACTAGTAGCTCATTTTGATTTAGAGCTACATCATATGGATGTTAAGACTTTGTTTCTAAATGGTGACATTAAAGAAACGATATATATGGTGCAACCAGAAAAATTTATATCAGTTTGCTCAAAGTCAATGGTATGCAAATTAAAGAAATCCATATATGGCCTTAAACAAGCTTCTCGTCAATATAATTACAAGTTTCATCAAGTTATTACCTCGTATGGTTTTGAGGCAAATAAAGTTGATGATTGTGTGTATCACAAGTTCAGTGGTAGTAACTTTATTTTCCTTGTATTATATGTCATACTGCTTGCGAATAGTGATATGAGACTATTTCATGAGACCAAGATATTTCTAAAGAAAAATTTCGAAATGAAAGATCTTGGGGAAACTTCTTTTATATTAGGTATTCAAATATTAAGGGATCACTCTCAAGTATCCTAAGGTTGTCACAATAAAACTATATAGATAAAGTCTTAAATAGATTTGACATGAAAGAAAGTAAATCAGGGGATACCTTTATAGTTAATGGAGACAAGTTTAGTCTCGAACAATGCCTCAAAAAATAACATTGAAAGATACGAGATGCAAAAGATTCCTTATGCATCTGCAGCAAGAAGTCTAATGTATGCTCAAGTTTGCACACGTCCCGACATAACGTTTGTCGTGGAAGTTTTGGGAAGATATATGAGAAATCATATAATGCATCACTAGAAGACAATCAAACATGTAATGCATTAATTAAAGAGAATAAAAGAGTGCATGTTTACATATCGGATGACTGAGAATTTAGAGATCATTGAAAACTTTGACTCCCATTTTTTGGTGTCTAAACAACAGACACTCCACCTCTGGATATATGTTTATCTTGGCTGAATGTGTTATCTCTTGGAAGTCTTCTAAACAGATGCTCATAACTCCTTCAACCATGGTTGCGGAGTTCAGGATTTGTTTTGAAACATCAAACCATGACATATGGTTGCGGAAATTTTTGTCATTGACTTGCGTGGGGTTGATGGTATTAAAAGACCATCGATAAGTTATTGTGACACTAAGTCCGCGGTTCTTTACTCCAACAATAATAGGAGTTCTAGAAGTCAAATTTTATTGACATCTAGTTTTCGATTGTTAAAGAAAGTGTTCAAAATAGACAAATTTCAACATAACATATAAGGACAAATTTTTTGCTAGTTGATCCACTGACTAAGAGTTTGGTACCTAAAGTCTTTCATGAGCATATTGCGCCTTATGATATCTTAGTTCAGTGGGAGTCTATATGTTTTATGATTTACTTTGGACGGCATATATAGTTTTATGCATAATAAAGTTGATGGTTTATTGTTCTATTTTGAACTTGTGTATTGTAACTATTGTGTTGCAATTAAGGTCTTTGGATTGATCTCACTAAAGAATAAAGAATTACCAATTGAAAATAGACATGTTTAAGATCACATTGCATGAAATTTCCTTGTCACTCATCCATATTTAATCTATGTCCTTTAGTATATTGGTATGGTGATCATCGTGGTCGAGTCACGTTTGAATATGATGAAGATTGTGGTAGTTCCATAATTCATATAAGATGAACCAAATTGTATTAAGGAGAAGTCTAAATATAAATAGCATATAGATGTGTGCCTATAGAATATGTGATATAATTGTTTCAGGAAAAATATGAAGCTCAAGTGAGAGATTGTTAGAAATTCATAATTTCTAATTAAGGTTTGCATCATACATTTAATACAACTATATTGTCTATTTATTTTGGGTTACAAAACAAGTGATCTAATTTCTAACAATCAATAGGACTTCTAAAATTGATAACGGATATGAGCTTAATGAGTGGATACCCAAACGGTTTGCCTACAGGCGATAACGAGAACCCTATAAGTTAACACATAAGGAACAGTTATGGTCCGAAGACACCAAATCACAAATAATTTTCATTTCTCCCCATCAGATAGAAATGATGATGCCAAAAGGAATTAAGGATTTGGTTGAGGAAGACCTTCATACCAAAACTCTCTCAAAATGTATATCAAATGAATAGTATATCAGAGAACATGAATTCAAGTATACTTTTGTATCATTATTTTATCCTAGGATTAATATTTCATCAATCATCAAGAAATATCTAACATTTTGTTGATGGTAGTGGTTACAAAAGCATGCAGCGTGAAAACCAAAGTATGAACTATTGTATTTTGTTCTAGTAGCATACAACCTAGAACCAATAAGGTACAATAGAACCTCTGAAATTTACAGCGACAAAAGGAAAACCCTTCAATAATATTAGTAATATTCATGACCATAGCCATCTCTTTATAGGCATGATGAGACGAGATTGACAAGCAAGCAGTCTTCTAGAACTTTAGTTTTACCCCTAATTGGGATATAATTCTACTAAATTCACCAAGCAATTATCTAAAATAACTACATCATATATTTTTCTCGTTTGTCTAGTGATATAAGACCTCATTGAATTTTAAGATAGACCTTAAGATCAAACATTCGATTTCAGTCAGTTAGAAATGATAATTACATATCAAAATGAATTAGTTTTTTACACCTAAGATGACTTTGTTATACAAAAACCTACTTCCTACCAAAATTAAAACTAGAGCACAATCATCAAAAAGAGTAATTATATTTGAACTTTCTTTACTTAACACCACGTGGGTAAAAAAGAATGATGTTTGGAAGATACTAAGTAATCATTAGAGTTTCTATATATAATGAGACAAAAGCTAAAATGATGGGAAAATTACATGCTCGTAAAGAATTGGATGCTGGAAACAAAACAAAAAAATTTAATACGTATACATTAATATTGTATGTGTTTTTCACACTATCAGTATATTATTTGTCACTCATATATTAATTATTATTAATTTCAAGTAAAAGTAATACAAATTAATATAGATGATGTGTTGAAAATATACAAATTTTAAACTCAACAAAAAATTCCAATTAGCACAAAGTAGTATTTAGGTCGGGATAACAAGGAGCAATCACACTTTACACAGGCTTCTTTAAACGCCACCAGATCCATTAACCATGTGATTCACCCAAGTCGTGACTCTTTGGCCCACTATATCGGTTGTGCATGGGTCCTATATCCTCCTGCAAATTATTACCATGTTCTTATGTCTAGTCACTAAATAACAATGAATAATAACTATGGAGGATAGTTGAGATCACCTCCCATATTTTAACTATGGACAGATACTGGAGGTCATCTCTCATGTTTTCCTCATCCTCATGAATAAAAAATAACAATTAGAAAAAGCTAAAATGATAACTAATAGAATTTAATATATATACTGACAGTATATTTTTTTTACACTATTAATAAATTATTCATCATTCATATGTTAATTATCATTTATTTTTAAAACAAAAGTAATACATTTTAAAAGTAGATTATATGCTAACAACATAATTTTTTTTTATACTGACAATACATATATTTTGAACTCTAACTAAAATAACAATTGACAAAGTTGTTGACTAATCACACGTATCTGTTATTTATTAGTGAGTCACGCATAAAATTTATCCAATAATAAATAGTATATTCAAGAATGTGTTCCTAACATATCTTTAAATAATTCGATTAGTCATTATAGGCACTAGTTCTAAGCGGGCCTAGCTCCTCAACAAAACCGTGTGTGACATTTAAATTATGTTATGATGTATGGTTTAGCATACAATAGGCGTCAGCATATATACCACTTTCCATTGCACGATTACAAACACTCTGCTTGTATCTACTAATGCAATACAACAATTCTCATCAAACCCTTTTCTACCTTATATTTCTATTTTTTCCATGTCTATTTTCTTTTCTATTTAGCCTTTACAACATAATGTATTTACAATTTTGAAAAAAATGTAATATTTATGAATTGTCAATATAAAAATTTATATATAATCAGTACATCACTCACATTCATTTGTATTATATTTTTAAAGAAATAATAAAATATAATAGTAGATGATCTCTTTTGAAAATATTATAAAATAGATGGAATAACGATCAAATTAAATAAATATTGCGAGACAAGGCTTAAGTCATCGCTTACCTATGGTTAGTTTATGGTCAAAGCACCGCAGCCAAACTAAGCAAATCATATGTATACTAATAGCATACGCTTAATCCTGTTGTCAATTTTAGATATATTAAGTGATAAAGTATTATGTATTTTACAACACATTAACATCTGCACATGCTTTCTTAAAACTTTTTTAATTTTTTTAATAAAAATGAAGTGGGATAAAAAATAAACAAAAGAAGATGAGTAGCAAATTGATATAGGTAACTTCCACACTAGATTATATCGTGAGTTTCTAATGGGAACTAGCTAGATTTGTTATTGCATGTATGATTTGATCATATTATGTTCTCATTTGTTTTAACTTATTTATATTTATCATCATTTTTTATTTAAAATATCAATTTTCTCCTCCTACATAGGTAGTAGTTGCAAATTATGTACATAAATTGTAGATGATTTGTGTAAATATAAAGAAAATGAGGTAATTTGTATAATTTCACTAAAATTTAAAAATATTATTATAATTTGCTGTTTATTATTATACAAGAAATTAGAAATTGATTGTTATAATAAGAATTTGATATATATACACTATTACTGTAAAATTCTATAAATGATTAATGAATTATTTATTAAATATGTATTGGTTAACAAATTCATACTGTAACAATCAATTGTATTGTTATATATTTAATTAGTGTTGAAATTTATCACTTTTGAAATAAAGCTAATCGACTACAAAGTGCTATTGGTCAGATGCAGTTATTACTTGTTTTGAATAAAATATAGGAAGTGTGATTGTCCAGAAAAAATTGCTTACGGTGCAGTCTAACCTGTAAATTAAGTTTTAGTTCGTTTCGGAGCGAACTAGTTCAGAGCCGTTGGATGAAATTTTTTGTTTATTGGCTACCTAAGGTGATCGTTAAGAAGTCGTTATGTAGGAGTAAGACTTCAGTATAGAAGTCGAGTTGAGTGTAGTTAACTTATGTATTGCCTGTCGTCAGCTTAGGAGAAAACAACTTCTATGGGGAAGTCGTCTTGGACAAAGTGAACATGTTGTTGTCGTCTTACCCCTAGACGACTTCTGTGAAGTCCGTATGAGGTTAGTAGTTTTGGAAGAAACCGAACTCGCTAGTTATATTTACCCTGCAAACTCCATTTTCAGAAGGTGTAGAAGAGTTTAAATATAGTTGATAAGGAAGCAGTTTATACAGGTGAAACTTCGTTGTTAAGGTTAGTGTTAAAATATTTCTTCTTTGTTTAGGTCAACTTTATTGTTTCGGTTTAGCATGTTTTTTTTTGGTTTATTGTATTGTAATATATTTTGTTATGATGTTTATATTAATTTGTTTTTTTTTTGTTCTTTGTCTATGTTACTAGATGGAAGAAGAAATTAACTTGGATGAAAACTATTGTGATGAGGTATTATTTTTTAGAATAAAATTTAATTCATTTTTTGTTGTTTTTATATTTTTCATATGTATGATTTATTTTTGTGATTTTAGGTTGTAGAAGAATTTGATGATAGTGATGTTGAAAATATGAATGAAACCGAAGATTTAAGTTTGGAAGAAATTGATTTTGGATTGTTAAATGAAGATGAAGTGAATAAGTTTGAACAATGATATTGCATATGAATTTTATAAGAAATATGGTATGAAGAAAGAATTTGGTATTAGAAAATATCATACATGCCAGGACAAAGATGGTGAAATATTATGGCAATCATTTTTTTGGGATAGAGAAGGATTTAGAGAGAAAAAAGATGATGTAGTTCGGAAGAGGACGCCGAGAAAAGACACAAGATGTGGTTGTTTAGCAAGAATGAAGATCTACGTTGACAATGAAAAAGGAGGTTGGCATGTTAGTTATTTTTCTGATGAACATAGCCATGAACTCCTTGGTGAGCATTATGATGGGATGATAGCCTCTAATAGAAGAATGACAGAGACAAATGTCGCTCAGATGAACATCATGAGAGAGGTTGGCATTGGAACGAGAAAAATATTTGCTTCATTTGCTGGCCAATGTGGTGGTTATCGGTACATTGGATTTTCGAAGAAAGACATGTACACTCAAATCTAGAAGCAAAGCAGGATAGGAAATGGCGACGCAGAAGCAGCCTTACAATACTTGAAGGAGCTATCGAAATCAGATTCTTCAATGTATTGGAGGCATACAGTGGATGAAGAAGGTAAGTTGCAACAATTGTTATGGGCTGATGGATGTAGCATTTTCGACTACTCAATTTTCGGAGATATTCTTGCATTTGATGCAACTTACGGGAGAAACAAATATAAATTTATAGTGGTTGTATTTTCTGGTGTAAATCATCACAAGCAAACAACAATATTTGCTACAGCTATAATGTCAAATGAGACAGAGGAAACATATCTGTGGCTTCTTGAGAAATTTGTAGAGGCAGTGAATGAGAAACAACCAAAGTGTGTTATCACTGATGGGGACTTGGCGATGCGGAACGCAATCCAAAGAGTTTTTCTTGAAGCTCATCATAGGTTATATGCTTCGCATATATGTAACAATGCTGGAAAAAATATAAAGAAAAAGAACTTTCATAAGGATTTTCAGAAAGTGATGTATGCTGATGTTGAGGTTGAAGATTTTCAGATGATGTGGGAGGAAGTTATCATCAAACATGGACTTCAAAATAATGTTTGGGCCGCTCAAACTTATGATTGCAGGAGTATGTGGGTCAGGTCTTACATTTGGGAAAATTTTTATGCTGGTTTGCACACCACATCACGATACGAGGGCTTACATTCACAAACGGGAAGGTACATAGAGTCTGGATATAATGTGACCGAGTTTTTGCATCATTTTCAATGATGTGTAAGTCACATATGCAACAATGAGGTTGTTGAAGATTTTAAATCTTCATATGGTGATGAGTTGTTACAAACTCCCTATCATAATTTAGAAGGGCATGCTGCTACGATATATACTAGAGCGGTATTTAAAGAATTTCGCGAAGTGTTATTGGAAGCCGCAAAAATGAAGATAATTTCTTCCCGCAAAACATCAAGTAATGTAATTTACAAAGTCGGAAAGCATTATAGCCCCAACCGGAAATGGCATGTTTCTCATTATGATGGCGGTTCTAATGTGGATATTAAATGTTCATGTAGAAGAATGGAATCTTTTGGGATGCCATGTAGCCATACCGTTTTTGTTTTTGGGATGACATTGTCAGGTTTTCCTAGAAGGACATCAACCTACACATTTATTTGCAATTTCTAATTTATTTTACAAATTTCGATCATTTTTTATTTATATATGCATAAACAGATAATTAATTATAACAACATTACATTCAGAAACTGTATCTTTACAAGAGTTTCAGGTGGGGATTTGACAGCATTTAGGTCACGCATAGATCAAATGGACGCCAACGAAGTAACATTTTAAACACTTACCATTACAAATTGACACAATAATTTCATTTCCTAATAATATGTTCTATTTTTTTTTTTGTAGTTTAAATGGCTCTCATAGGAGACTTATAACAACAATCTCCCACGTAATGTCCAACAAGATAAGAAGGTGTGGACTGCATGCACAGCTTTGATTTGTTTCTCAATCATCGAATGGCATCAAACTGACCGAGTCAAACTACAATTTGGCTTCGTTCAAGACATTCCACGATCACCAAAGAATATTGATGCCCTACATAGAATTTTCAAACGCGGAAATCAAGATGCAAATTGGGCCACCAGGCATGTAGAATGGATTGAACATAGGACTCATCGAAAGGATCAAGTCTTGCAAGGACTTCCAATGCAAAATCCATCCCATACACAACAATATATGAATTGGTATTTAACCAGTTCTAGACCTTATTTATCTGTTGATTTACTTCTACCAGACCCACGCCAAATAAATTATCACCAAACTCAACAACAACCATACATCCCTATACCTCCCACACATCATACACCAATGTTTCAACCTATGATGAACCATCCCATGATGTCACAACAATTTATGTCACAACAGCCAATGTATCAACCGTCAATGTCTAGCTCTTACAATATTCAACCAGGAAGAATGTCTTTTCAATATGAACCATCGCAACACCGTCGCACCGATGATATCATGCCTCATCGTCACTCTTTCTCTATAGAGGATAGTGACTTCATGAATAACTTATTGGGTACACCTCAATCAGCAAATATGTTTTTCAATGATATGGGTTTACCTTAAATCAAGATGATGGTGCTGGACCAAGTTCGTTCATGGTTGATGATAATGTTTTACCTACCGCCTAGACAAATACAATTGAAAATCAAACTACAGTTGAAGATCACACTACAGTTGAACATCGAGTAAGGTCAAGAGGTCGTAGGCAACCACGCAGGTGTGGAACAGGAGGACATTTAGGGAATTTTTAAAATTATTATTAATTTAACCTACCTTAATTTTAAATGAATTTAATTTTTATTTCAAGTTCAATTTACCAATTACACTTTTTTATATCACAACTTCAAATTAGGCTCCAAACATTAGAAAATATGCATTACTTACGGCCCATGCAAGACCCAAAATTATTATTTGTATACACCCACGGCTCATGTGCATTACTTACGTGTTAGGCCAACATACTAACAAGTCGTCCTTCCAGAAGACGACATCACCACACTAAGAAGTCGTCTACGCATGAAGAGACGTCACCCAACTCGAAAGTCTTCCCTTACGCAACCGACTTCTGTATAGCATGAAGTCTCCCTTCTTCAAACCGAATTCTCAATGGGAAAAGGTTATCGGTAAACAAATCAATAGCTCAGATCAACCAATCTTTCATACAACGGCTAACAAAATAGTTCGCTTCAATGTGAACTTCTCCCCAGTTCGCATACTAGTCTTTGCCATTGCTTATACTCACGAAAAAATAATACTTTGACACTGATTGTAGGTTCATGTAGAAAAATTAGGGTCAATTTTTAGAAATCATTTTTTATTATTTGTGCTTGTAACTATGGTTAATGTGAGATGTTGCATGTGTTAACTTCTTAAAAATTATAAGAGAATTTTCATATATCATTAAATAGATATGAAATAATTGAACGATTAAAGAGAGTTCACAATTGATACTTAATGTTTAAGATTATATACACAGTATAAAAGTCAATAAATGACGTAAAAAATGAGCAAAATATAACTAAAGTATTCTTATTAAATTTTTATATATTTTCATAATTAATTACTCATCATAAACTCGACCACAATTCTTACGAGTAGAGACAAATTTGGAAAAAGGTTAATAAAAGAACAATTATTAAGAGAGTAATACATTAAAAAATGAAAAGAATTGATCTCAAATTCATATGTGCATTGAAAAAATTACTAAAAAATTGATCCGTTGAAAAATATAGAAAATTTTGAAAGTGAAGGTAGGAATTATTAGTAAATTAGGTGAGAAAAATAACTTAAATGATTAACCATATATCTAAAAAGATACAAATAATTTATTTTATATTTTATAAAATATTAAAATATACGGAACAAGATAAAAAACCAAAACATAATTAAAGATAGTCAAATAAAAATGACAAGTGGAACTATCTAGTAGGGGTGAGCATGGGCCGGGTTGAGCCGGGTTGGGTCGGGTTAAGGTTTATCCTTAACCGACCCTAAATATTGGTCAGGTAACTTATTTGAACCCGAACCCGGCCCTAGACCCGAAGCTAACCCAACCCTAAATAGCGATTGGGTTAGCCTTTAAACCCGACTATCAACCCGATTAAATATAATGCATAATCATTTTAGATAAAGACTTCTCAATATTATCTATTATTATGAATATGTAGTTTGATATATAAAATGATATATGTATATATATATATATGATTAATCATGTATATATTATAAAAAAATTAAAGAATAAATGATATTTTTGACCAAAAGGGTATTATTACTTTATACACATTTGAGTATAAGCACATACCAACATGATGAGCGAGTGATCCTGGGTCGGGTCGGGTCATGCTTGGTCCCTACCCGACCCTAAATATTGACTGGATCTATTTTTTGAACCCGAACTCGGCCCTAGACCAGATCAGACCTGACCCTATTCGGACCCGATCATAATCGGGTTGTGCCAGATGAGTGGGTAGGGCCAGGTCCTGCTCACCCATACTATCTAGGGCTGAAACGAGCCGAACCGAGTTGAACCAGAACTCAGTACGGTTCAGCTCGATAAGGATTGGTTCGGCTTGAAAATCGACTCGAGTTCGATACGAGTTATTTTTTTAGCTCGAGTTCGGCTCGGTTAAAGTTCGTGAACTGTTCGGCTCAGTTCGAATTGGTTCATTTGGACAACTCAAATAATTATTTCATTTTTAAAAAATTACAAAACCTTTTATTGATATATAGGGAAAATATAAAATAACTACACATGAAGTATTTTATGTTTCTCTATTTAATTTTTTATAACTCCTAATTTCATGTTTATCTATACTAATACTAATAGATATAAAGTAACTACTCACAAAATATTTTATGTTTCCCTATTTTATCTTTTATACTTTCTAATTTCATGTTTATCTACACTGATCTACACAAATATTAATAAACATAAAATAATTGTTCATACAATATTTTATATTTTCCTATTTTATCTTTTAACTTCAAATTTTATGTTTATTTATACTACTTAATAAAGGAAAACAAAAAATAACTACCACACATGGTATGATTTGTGATTCCCGATTTTGCTCTCATTATCTTCTTATTTTTACAAAAAATCATATAATATTATCTTCTTAATTTGCCATCATCATCTTCTTGTTTTGAAATGTATTTAAAAATTGAAAATTACACCAAAAAAATTATTTGATACCAATCGAATAAATTTAACTATAAATTACAAATATTTGATACAAAACAGGAAAAATATGGTCGGCATGCACGAAGTGTCTGTTGCCACGCTAGTATATATAATAACAATAAATATAAAAATAATGTATGAATTATAATACACATAAAAATTAGTTTATGGTAGCGACTCAGTGGTATAGTGACTATTTATCCCTGGGGTCAAGGGTTCGAGTCACAAAGGCTCCCCTGGGAGGGGAATAAAATACTGCAGATGATATTTAAGCTTAATGGATGACAGGCTCAGTATATTCATGGGTCTGGGAGGTTGCATGTCAAAACTGTGGTGTTACAAAAAAAGTGTCTTTTTATTGTAACGCCCCAGTTCTGACAAGCAACCTCTCAGACCCATGAATATACTAAGTGTGTCACCCATAAGCTTAAATACTTCCTGCAGTATTTTATTCCCATCTCAGTAGAGTCTTCCGCGACTCGAACCCGTCTAACTTAATGGTAGCGACTCAGTGATATAGTGACTATTCATCTCTGAGGTCACGGGTTCGAGTCGTAGAAGACTCTCGTAGGAGGGGAATAAAATATTGCAGTGGATATTTAAGCTTAATGGGTGACACGCCTAGTATATTCACGGGTCTGGGATGTCGTATGTCATAACTAGGGTGTTACATTGATCATAGCCCTTTATATTAGTGAGTGAAACCTGAGACTATGAATATCTATAATCATAGTACATCAGAACTTTACAAAGAGAAAAGAGGATATGTATGGAACTAAAATTTACAAAAAATATTATCAATAATTAATATATTTCCAATGTATGGTACTTAATTAAATTCAATGCTGATAGTGGCAATTAAAATTGGAAATGTAAAGCCAACACTGGGAAATGTCTAACCAATAAATTGAAAAATAAACTAAAAAATTTTAGAGTCAAATATTTTCAATTTTTTGGAAAACTTATATTCTTTCTTGAGCATGGTGTTTAGTAGGACAAGAGCCTAAACCCTCTCTTTGGTGGCCCATAACCTTTCCAAAATCCAACGAGTTTTCTCCTTGATGGATATACAAATGGATTAGAAAGTTTTTTCCTTGAAATATTTTGGAGTGATACTATGGTTCTGTTAAGTCTTACACACTTTTGGCAGCAGTTATGCATAGTAATATTGTTATTCCAATAGTGTTTTCAAGAACAAGTTTGAAAGCAGCTTATTTCACCAATTGGCTTTTAAAAAACCATGAGCTATAATATGCTCTAAGGAAAACCCACTAACTTTCAGAATACAATAAAATATTAATCACAATCAACTATTAAACTTGTTGGGGAAATAATTCTAAAAATGATACACTTTTTAGGACATATGTAACACATCATGTATGAAAAGACTTTAAATTACTTACAGCTGGAGCTTTCTTTCTTCGCTTACATAGCTTCTATCATTCTTCAATAAAGTTGACAAAATAACCGCACCATGACATACAAGTCTTTGCAATTTTAGCTCCTAACACAATCAACGAAATATATATTAAAACATAAGTTTTTACATTCACAAAACTTCATTCTCTATAATAATACAATTACCTAGGACAACTTACCATTTGACGACCTCTCATTGCATTGCTCATACTACCACCAACATTGGAAACTTTAAGATTCTTGCGACTTCTGGTGTTCGCCAAACTTTGTTTCTGCAATTGCCAAACATTGTAGTCATTATATTAAAAAAATACAAGTCTTGGAGAAATTAAATACTTCACAACATAATGTTTACCTTCATCTTATCCTCCTTATAATGATGCATAAATGCAGTCCAATCAACACAATCTAAACTTGGAGGAGGATTAGCAAGTATGTCTTCCTTACTTTTATTAGGATAGAAATACTTACACCTTAACCTATATTTATAGGCCCTCCATCTTTCACCTAGAGTACTCATAGCCCATTTGACTCCAGCAACATAATCAAACTCAAAATTTTCCTTCACACATTATTAAATACGCTAGTCAATTTTCAATGACAATAGGAAAAAACTATTAAAATTGCAAAAATTTTAAATAATTACCTCAATATATTTCCATTGTTGGTATCTATTATCCTTTGACATCCAATCCCATCTTTTAACATAAATAGGACAAATTGTTTCATCTTTTAACATATATAGGACAAATTGTTGAGTTTTGCGCTAGTTTACCAAGAAACCTCACAAGTAAGTTTGAGCCATTGTCATTGTCTTGTCCATAACCATTGAGTTCACAATAACTTTTTTAGTTTTTTCCAAATGCCAAACCTGAATTGCTTGCATTTTTCGAGTTTCAATTTCTCCCGAAGAGGTATCTGCAATTATGTACAAGAAGCAAAATATTAAAGGTAAACACATAATAACATATTGAAGCTAATGGAATATTGCTCTTACCTTTAACCTTGACAAATAAGGGTTCTTCTCTATCTTTTGATTGAGTTTCATTAGAGTTTGATCCATATGAAGCATCTTTTGTATTCACATGTACAGGTTCAACACCCTCTTGATTGTCACTAGTTTGTTGTTGTATATTTTGGGTATTTTCGCTATTGTTTTCACCTTTTTGTCCTCGTAGCTTTTCTAGCATTACTTGTCCTGAATTCGTATGCTTCATATTGAACCAATTACATGCACACTTTGCTAACAAAAAACAAAATATATACTAAATGAATTAAAACATGAATTATTAAAGATATAATGCAAAAAGTATGGTACAAATTGTAAAAAAGTCTATTTTATATTGTCAAGTACATAATATAGGATATTAAACTACTCTAAAATTCTTCCTTCTTCAGCATCCCTACAATTATCACAATCTTCATCATTATTTGATCCATGTTTTCTTGTTCTTGTTCATTTACACCTTCCTGCACTAATTGTAATTCTTCGATGTTCTCCAAATGTTGCTCACAAAAAGGTATGTCTCCCCTTGATGACTCTTCTAAGTCCTCAAAGTTCACATCACCCATATCCTAGATGTCTCTAGGCTTCATGTGGTAAACACAACACCAACCTTGATCAACTAGATTATCAATATAATATACCATTTTAGCATCAGTTGCAAGGATGAATGGTTCATCCGCTTCATTTGCACTGGTGTGTATTAAACAGGAAAAATTTACACTTGTTATCCTAAATTTATCAATTTTGATTCCCTTGTTAAGTGTAGTGTCTACCCAATCACATTTGAATAGCACAACCCTTAACTTACCATAGTAGTCTAACTCTATGATGTCAACCGATTTCCCGTAGTACATAACATCACTTGATATTTCAATAGGTTCCTTACCACTTGAAAATCTCTTAGTTACATCAGACATAACAATACCACTATTTTGTGTTCTCAATCCTTGCTCTTTCCTCTTTGTTCGAAACTTAAATCTATGGATATTATATCCATCAAATCTTCGAGAAATATTATTTGGCCCTTTTTCAAGATATTCAATTTCACTTGTAATATCTGGATCTTCCTTTCTCGCAACCTATTATTTTGTTGAAAGGTAAGGACAACTACATACACTCATGAGCTTTTGAGCATAAACTAAAGTCAAGTGAAATTATATATATATATATATTCTTTAAACCACTCGTGGAAATGCTTATGTACATATTCTTTCACAACTTTTGTGGAGTTTCTTTATCCATGATGCATCCTTGTGACCTCAGTTTTACACTTTCTAGATGAAGAAGTTAATAGTTATCACATATTTGATATTGTAATGCATCATAATATGAAAATAAACTATTAATAAGAACATATAACTTACTCGCTAAATGTATCAACCAATTTACAATTAGTTAACATATAATGATGAGCTTGTAGCTTCTCAATGGGTGGTAATGAAAAAATCTTGCATACACCATTAGATTTTCCCAATGTAGGAAATATATTCGAAAAGATAGTAGATTCACTAAAAACATTGACCCCAATATTACTGTCATTGCGTCTTGGTCGATTGAACCTTGTTTCAATGTCACCATTCAGAAAATATCTCGAAAAAAAAGTTAGAGATTCTTCCATAATATATACCCTTCAGTTATACAACCTTTTGGTGCAGCCATGTTAGGACATATGATTTTAAATGGCAAAGGGTCTAGAATTAAAAGGAAATGAATCAACATTGAAGTTCTAATAAAATAAATAACTAAGCATGTCAACTAAAAATTTACCTTTCAATAGGATACATCCATCTATAATGTACAAGACCATCAATCATTGCTTCTTCCCCAAGATGAATGACCAAATGAACCATGATAGTGAAAAATGATGGAGGGGATATCATTTCCATATGGCAAAGGGTCAAAGAAATTCGTTGTTGGAGTTTCTCTAAACATTTGACAATTAAAACTTTGCTTGATAATTCCCTAAAGTAGTTACATAACTCAGTCAACACTGGAGTAACTTCTTTAGAAAGAGATCTTCTAAAGGCAATGGATTTGAGTCAATTTCTTCAAGAAGAGATGAAGCTGGAAAGTTTTTCCATCTTGGAAAAAAATGAGGGAAAGTGAGAACAATGCTTCTTAACACAATTCATCAGGTTTATGCTTTGTTCTTTGTAATGTTGTTAAGTCAATCACAATTCACGTTTGATAATTCAGGTCTGCAAAAATGAGTGTTTAATTTTTGTGTTTTTGTTTTGCCATGGCCCATTACAGTTGCAAGTCCATGGGCTTGACAATTAATTTTGCCATACTTTTGTAGTGTGCCTAATTTATGGTGGTTAACTCATTTATTTATTGTAGTGTCATTAACCTAACGAGTCAAATTGTATCCAACTCAAGTTCGGTTCGTTTATTTAACGAGCTTAATTTCTAGTTCAAATTTGACTATTTTGGTTCATGAACAAAATTTATAGAGCTAAATAACAAATCGAGTTTCGAACGAATATCGAGTTGGTTCGATTCATTATCACTCATAGTATTATCCCACCAGACGTTCACTCCACTTGGTGACCAGAGATTCTACATCTCAATAAAAAAGCTCTTCTTTTAAGTCGTTTGTGGTTCCTTCCTTCTTTTGGAGGACGGGGATCCTCTTGATGAAAACATGTGGAACACTCCAACATAGAGAGGAGTAGTAGTCTCTATTCCACTTACCAAACTACTAACCTCGTAACAAACCAAAGCATTGACTCATGTCGGTGTCTATCTCATAAAGTGCAATGCTATTTGTAGTAAGTACCTCTTACTCAAATTTCTTATGTTTTTTCTTCTATAATGGAAATTATGTTAATATATAATTACTATAGGTTTGAAGTTTATTGTTATATAAATGAATTTAAATTTTCTATAAAAAAACTATTTTAAGGGATTTTCATATAGACATTTGATCTTATATGAAAAGATTTGTATGCTAGATTGAGTGAGAAGATGCTCTTATTTTTTTTAATAAAATCACAATACATAATTAGCTTTTTTTAACGTAAAGACAGTGCTTTTTATCGATCATCCTCATTAAATCATAATAGAATCATAAAAGATAGACATTCTATAAATCTGATATTATCTTTTATATATAATTCACATTAATAGTTTATTAGTATATTCCTTGTATGTGGAAAGTTCAAATAACAAGAACAATGAATGACTCATTCTCCAAGTTGCAAAACAAATACAATGGTTTAAATGTCGGCCCTGCAAGCAATGCAAAGATGTTGACTAGGGGTCAATATCTGTATGCCTTACCAAAAAGTGTACCGTTCTTCTCATTAATTTTAAAATATATATTTAAATTTAAAATTTAATAATAAAATATTGTTTTAACCTATGAAGCATAGAGACGGATACGTGTATCGGATACGATACATATCCGATACATCGACACGCATTTTTTCTAAAATGTAGGATACGATACGTTCAGGGATACGCGTATAAATTAATAAAAAATACATAAAATATAATAAAATTATAAGTGTAAATCCTCTTCTTCTCTCATACCCTCTTTCTTCTCTTCTCTGTTAAGAAATAAAGATACGCCATTTATTTATCTTCTCTATTAATACTAACACATCCTCTCCTCTTTATAAACATACTAAGTGAAAAGAAACTAAGAAGTAAGAAAGGTAAGCATTTTTCTGTTTGCTCTTCACAACATACATATGGCGGTAGAGGCAGTAACACTAAGCACTGGTCGGCGACGTTATGGATCAGAAAGTACCAGCTATTCGAGGGTCAATGTGGTGTGATGCTAAGTTGGTATGATGTGACCTTTAAATAAGTGAGTGTTTATTGAAAACAAATCTAGCTTATCATAAAAACGAATCTATATATCCTATATTTTATTGAAAACGAATCTATATATCATATATTTTATTGAAAACGAATCTGATATGTGTCTTGATATTTTTTTTTATTTTTTTATTTTTTATTTTTGGATACTCTATGGATACGTATCCTTCGCGAATCTAAGCGTATCCGAATCGGATACATGTCGGACACCGACACGTGAGGGTATTTGGCGAATCCGTGCTTCATAGGTTTTAACATATGAAGTGATACTTTTGAGATAGAAATATGCTCTCATTGAGAAGCTACAAAGAAAGTTGTTGGATACTCTATAAAATTTGGAGATGTCCCAAAAAAACTATCACTTATTCCATATTTAGATTCAAAAAATAAGGGAGATATCCACTTACTTAAAAAATAAAATTAAAAAAATTTCATATTTCGATTATCAATTTTAAGGAAATCTAATAGTTTAGATTTACTCATCAATTCAAATATTAGATTTTCTTTTTTAGAATTATGAGTAAAATGTATAGTAAGTAACTTTTTTCAAGTAATCTCTTCCCAAAATTAATAATAAAAAGAATATTTTTCTATAAGAATAAATTTAGAATAATAGATGTCACGATTCGACTGCTGTGACATATGCATGAGTTCCAATTTGGACCGCGTTCACTTCCTATGGACCCAAAAAAACAGGAAGTAGAACCTTCCTTTTGTACTTCATTTTATGTTGATTTTGACTTTGAACTTGGAACTGGTCTTCCTTCATACTTCACTTGCTTCCCAGTCCTTTCTCTACTTCTCTCACAATCTCAACTAGAAAAACTAGCAATTGTAATAAAATTCACGAGCATGATACTTTTGTTGACCGACTTAAAGTCCACTCAGAATATGGGTAAATCATAATATTAATCTTCCGAATTATAAAGAGAAAACAGGCATCACATTAATTCTTTAATTTGGTAAACAACCACTTTAATTCTTGAAATTACAAGGAAATTACAAACCCTAGTTATATTTGAAATTATAATGTTAGTCAAATAAATCCTTTAACTTGTATTTGACTAACACATTATAATGTCAATGACTATCATGATTGATAATTATAAATTTAGGAAAGTAATATAATTGATATTTATGACTTCAGGATTTAAATTGATAGTTTTCTAGATTCAAAGACTAATGTAACAATGCACTTCTTTGGTGTAGCCTTCGCGAAGTGCTGCATCCATGCACAATTTTATGGCGACCTTTGATTTATTGCTTAAATAAAAAAGAAAACAATTGAGATTAAATACACGTGGTAGTATTTGATTAGTTAAGAATAAAGAAATACGATTAATTTGATATGATAATTTGTTTTCGTATTTGAGGGGCTAACAAGATGTGTTTAGTTGAAGAATAACATCTCTGTTTTAGATTGAACTCTAGCCCCTCAAATGAACTCAAGTTATTGGCCCCACTAACAATCGTGACCGAATCCATTAATTACTGACACGATTCCTTCAGAGGATTATGATCTTTATTCCATCTTCATAAATATCATGATCCAAATTTTAACTGCTTTAAGATAAGTACAACCATCTCATGATATTTATAAAATAGGGTTATCTTTGAAACTGTACATTATTTTACTTGTTGAGTGTTAAAAGTATCTGCTTGTATTTATCTCCACCTTGTTATCACAAACATCTAATCATATATCACGTCTCCTTAAGTTGGTCCCAATTTTCTATCTCAACTAATTAAAACGTGTTACTTTAATAAAAAACAAAAAATAATATTTTTATTTATTTAGTAAATCTAACCAGTGTTATTAAATTCGGACCGGTTAATGACTCGGTCAGGGTACTGGGTCAATGAGTCAATAGTCCAACCAATGGGTCAATGGTTGGACCGGTTAACTCGGTTTACATTAAAATTCTAAAAATTAATGATATTGTATAACAACATTTAATAATTGTATACTCAAAATTTAAAAACATTAGTGTACTTAATTAAACAATCAATAAAGAAAATTTTAATACTATAAAATGACACAAGCAAGTTGAAAAAATTATCAAATAATATATAAACTATGTTTTAACTACAACAAAAATGTACAATAAATTTAAAATTTAATTAAACAACAAAGATTTCGTTATAACGTAAGATAACAAGTGACAAAGATAATTACATATAAATTAAAAATATTTGACTTTTTCACCTCATCAATTTGGTTATTTTTTTAATTTTGATTGACTCGGCCGGTCCAACCGGTCCGATCATCTAAATCATCAGTTTTACGCTTAAACTAACTGAGTTAAACCAATTTTGATACAAAACCGGTTAGATGAGAGACTCAGACCGGTTAGATGACCGGTTCACGGTTGAACCGGTCTGACTGGCCGGTTCGAGCCAAGTTTTATAACACTGAATCTAACTAACTAGACATAGAGAAATAAAAGATTTTTGGGACATATGACATGTCTTCATAATCAGAGTTGGAGAATCTTGAGGAAGTATATCTAGTTTTATTCCACCTCATAAAGTTACTTGTAGTTATAAATATAAATATGTGTATTATTTTCAATTCATATAATTTTCAGGAGAGTATAAAATGATGTATACTGACCAATATAAAGATTTATACACATATACTTTATCATTCATCAAAAATCAATTGTAATGATAAAATTATAGTGTATAAAACTCGAGTAAGTCTGGCAAGTTATACTTTGTAGTGCATTTTTAAGGTCAAAATTGTAATTTCAATGAAAAGTAAAGGTCATAAATGTTATTGCCTATTGAGTTTTTAGTGTATTTTCTCCTAACTTGTCTCTCCATTAATGGAGAGGAGTCTAACTCATACACTGTCAATGCATACATATATTTTTTTTTTTCTCAATTTCTCAATATCTAATATACATGATGCATATCTATACATTAATTTTGCCACACACGCTACAGATTTGGTACTTTTGAACAATACACTCTTCTCACCATAACAATAAAACGTGCTCCGCAAGAATCTACATGTATTCTTTATGTTATTTATTTTTAATTAAGTAGATAAACTTTCTCATCACTTCTCACGCAACTTCCCTCAAATTCTCACCTCCTTTATAAACCCATACCTTCCACTCTCACTCACACCAAAACCAAAATCAAAACCAAAATCAAAACCAAAACACACTTTCTTTTTTCTAATCCTTTTTACACAAAGTTCTAGTTACTTCATATTCTTTTTATACTGCCAAAGTAGTTATTACATATTTTTGAGATGACTTTAGAAGCAATGAACTCACCCACAACCGCTACTCCTTCTTTCACTTTTGACACCAAAAATCATCATTCTCTTAATGAGTCATGGACCAAAGGAAAACGTTCCAAGCGTTCTCGCCTCGACAACCACCACCCTTCTTGTACGGAAGAAGAGTACCTCGCTTACTGCCTCATCATGCTCGCTAGCGGCGGCGCCACCACTCCTCCGCCTCTAGTTTCATCTGCCAAGCCCAATTTCAAATGCTCTGTATGTGATAAATCATTCCCTTCTTATCAAGCACTCGGTGGACACAAGGCCAGTCACCGGAAAATCTCCGGCGGTGAATCATCATCTTCAGCAGCCACCACTAATTCTGCCAACACCACCGCCATCGCCATGTCCAACGGTGGTGGTAAGGTTCATGAGTGTTCCATCTGCCACAAATCCTTCCCCACTGGTCAGGCCTTGGGCGGACATAAGCGTCGCCACTATGAAGGCGGTAATGGTGGTAACAACAGCCCTACCACCATCACCGCCTCCGAAGGTGTGGGGTCCACCCACACCGTGACTAATCATCGTGACTTTGATCTCAATATTCCTGCTTTGCCTGAGTTTTCAATTTCAACCATGGTTGGAGAAGACGAAGTTGAAAGCCCTCTACCTTTGATGAAGAAGCCTCGTCTTTTCATGATACCCAACATCGAGATTCCTCAACATTGAATTCAGTTTAGTTTAGTTTTTTTAGATTAGTGAAATCGAAATTATATGACTTGGTTTATTTTCTTCAGATTATTATTAGGAAAAGTTTGAGATTGATTTGTTTAAGTACATAGTAATACTTTTGAGTATTGTTCCATCCTATTCTGGTTTAGATTGTACTCTGGAGGCAAGGGTGGGAAATTCAATTTATTTCTTATTTATTTTTATATATGAAAAACTATCTACTTTCATCCGTAGTATTAAACCATAATTACAAAATGTTGTAGTTGTTTGGAATCAGGTGGTGTTTATCTCAATTAGATATTGTTAATTAATTATGATGGATAGGATTGGAAGTTTTGTTTAAGAAAATTATTTAATGTTTTTTTAGAGGACTGGTATGAAAATAAAATGATGTATACGGTTTATTTCTCTCTTATAATGGTGATGTGAAAATTGTCAAGTATCATTTGAAGAATCTCTGTGCGGTGAAATCGCCATCATGAGAGAGTTGGAGTTCAGTTGGAACTCAAAGGTGAATAAAAATCACATGTACAGAAAAGTATTTGTCTTTATGTCAAAGCTAATCACATTCCAGTCTGAGAAAGGGTTAGAGATACCAACTTTGACCATGTAATCTTCATTCACAAAGTTATACTGCACCATGAACACATATAGCACCATATTTTCTTCACCCATGTTTTGACCACAATCATTCAGGTAATTGATTTGCGTGTAAGATGAATAATTATATAGTTAATTGGAAATGGGGGAGATGTCAATTGAGGGATGATGAGAATGTTTGAATGGCATGTATATGGTTTATAGATAAGAAAGTAATTTTGACCTTCTACACATTTTGATCCAACAATCTTAATAACAATGACTACTTGTTATCTAATACTATTATAAATAAAATTAGTGGTTAGAACTTAGAAGTCACAATTTTGTCTTTGTACTATTTTACTCCAATTAAGAATTTATATTGTTACATTGTATCATATTCTTAACATATATCTAGGATTAAATTTACCATATTAATTACTAATAAGTTTAAATGTTTTATTTTATTTTTTATCTCAATATTCATTTAATTTATTGAAATCGTCGATATCAATAATAATTTCCATATGATCATATTTTGATAATATATATAGTAGATGAAATTAAAAGAATGTTTTTATAGTTAAATGGGATATAGACCCAAACAAAACGTGGTACTAGATAAAAGAGATTCTTAGATGAAATTGAAATAATTTTTTATAGTTAAGTGGGATATAAACCCAAACAAAACAAAGTACTAGATAAAAAGATTCTTAGATGAAATTAAAGTTTGTTTATATAATATATAAAAGTCATAAAATAAAGTAAGAGAAAAAATGTATATTCAAACAATGTAAGAAGATTTATGATTGTCCCTTGCAATAAGTATTAATCCAGTAAGATTTTATATTGTTAGATTAACATAATATGCATAGATAAAATATGGAATTAATATTATAATAAATATGTTTTCGTTCAGTTATTTTAAATTTCATCTCTTAATTTTTTTGTTTAGCTCAAAACTTTTATTTCGTATTGTTTTTAATCTTTACCGTCAATTTTGAATAAAAAACGCTTATGTTGACAAATGTGAATATGATGACTAAAATTAAAAAAAAATAGTCACACTTCTTCCACACCCTTTTTTCCTTACTACCCTAGAGCAAATCTTCATAATAAATGAAGATTTTCTATCTCAAAATAATGGTGTTTTTTGATATATAGTCAATGTAATTTTAGTGAAAAGTATAAAAGTAATAATTTTTGTTTTATAACTTTGAAGTGTTATTTTCTATGAGATTGAGACATGGATTGAGACAACTGATCTCATCCCAACTTATTCTCTAGAAAATCTTTGTGACATCACCATTGCCGCAGGATCTTCACCATCTTTGCAAGATGGAGGTGATGATAATTTAGAAAGTTTTAACACCAAATGTTTTATTTCGAATAACACATCCCCATATAAGAAGAAAGCAGATAATCCGAGTTGCTCGCCTCCCTCGTAACATAACACTTTATCTCTTTCTTTCCAATAACTTATCTTCCTTTATTTTTCATCCCATCTTTACATTAGTGATGTTTATATATATATATATATATGTTAATTGGTTGGATTGGGATGTTATGTCTCCATTTGTGGATTTGGGTGTTGTAGCTTGAACTGTCATATATTGACTTTGTCGAATTTTATATGAATCCGTGAAATTATTGAAACCCAGATAAAATAATAAAATGTACAGATTATGAACTTATTTACACTTGAACTTTTTGAAGAGAATATGTAAGTGGAATTAGTGACTTAGTTACTTTGTGGGGTATGTGTTTGGTTTGTAAAAATGAGAGAGTAAAGGGTTATAAAAATGAAAGTAGTACAACAAAAATGTTTTCAAAAATTGATTTTGAGAGTGAGAACATGAAATGAAAATAGGAAATATTCTTTGATAACAACTAGAACCTTAATGTTATGGTTAGAATGAGGCCGTGAGAAGGAATGAGCTTTTAAGAAATCGACATTTTCTTATTTTATGTACTAGATATGAACGTTGACTCTATTATTTTTCTCCATTTCTAATATGTGCCGAGTATTCATGTTATTAAATGTAAATGCTCCTACACGTGAATGCTGACGTAGTAAAACAAATGGGAACTTTATTTTGTGAGGTAAAATAATACTTGAACATTGTTTTATATAAACATATTTTTCAGTAATGAATACGTTAGAATTCGCATTTAACATTGGTCCTTTAATTATGTTTTCTAGCACGACGTTGTTACATATAGTACGGAAGATAATCAATAATATTTTTTTAAACAAACGTTGTTAAATTTGATAGGTGGATATAATTTTAACAACACTTTCTTTAAGAAATGATGTTGTATATTTGCCTAAAATATTTAACAACACTTTTTTTTAAGAAAAAACGCTTTTGATTTGAATCTATTTAACAACGCTTCTTTAAATAAGCGTAGTTAGAGGTGACATATCAACAATGCTTTTTATAATAAGCGTTGTTAAAAGTCATATGTTCAAAAAACCGTTTGTTTTAGTTATTATTTAATATGTATTTATGAAATTATTTAATTTTATTTTGAAAGATATAACTCGAGTAAATATATATTACACGAAAATAATTCAAATTGTTAACAGAAACTTATATGTCAGTTTTTCATATATAACACAACTTGGTAATACATATACGAAAAATGCAATTGTTTATTACTTCCAAAAATATTCTAAATCACCAACCAATATTATTAAAATATGTTGGGAACAAGCGAACAATCAAATAGTAAAAATAGTAAAGAGTATAGAGACAAGAGAATTACACAATAGATTTGGTAACGAGTATAGTGTTTTACTATTCTTCTCCTTATTACATTAGGTTTACATAACATCAATATATATAGCCTTCTACCCCAACCCCTTTACATCAGTCCAAGCTCATAACTTGTATTGCTGTTATCTAGAGATATGAGTCATTGCACAACAATCTCCACCTTGGCGAATATCATCAATCTCCATATTCCATCATTGGGTTGGGGGCTCTCCATAGTCCATCATTAGTGAATGTTCAACAAGCTCAGGCAATGCCTGAACTTGTCCACGGTAATCGGTTTGGTTAATATATCAGCTGCATTTTCTGAAGTGTGAACCTTCTGCAATAGTATCTACCCACAAGCTACCAACTCTCTGATCTTGTGAAATCTCACATCAATATGTTTGGTCCTAGCATGATACACCTGGTCCTTTGCCAAGAAGATAGCACTCTGACTGTCACAATGCAGCGGAACTCCACCTTGCTCAATGCCTAACTCATTTACTAGCCCCATAAGCCACATGGCTTCCTTAGAAACTTCACCAGCTGCCATGTACTCTGCTTCAGTTGTGGACATAGTAACAACAGACTGAACTGATGATCTCCACATAATTGGTCCACCTGCAAGGGT
>NW_017722375.1:0-268 GCF_001865875.1 Lupinus angustifolius | reverse complement strand
ATTTCATTGCTCACTGGAATCATATTTGATCCTAAAGTCTCTCCATTTGGCATGGGCACGTCTGTCAAAACTGAATGTTTCATCATGAAATCTTCATCAAACACCGCATCTCTGCTCAACACCACCTTTTTGGAAACTGGATCCCAGAACTTGAACCCCTTCACACCTTTGGTATATCCAATGAAGATACACTTCTTTGACTTAGGATCAAGTTTAGATCGTTCATCACTGGGTATATGTACATAAGCAGAACAACCAAATATGCGTA
>NW_017722374.1:0-38460 GCF_001865875.1 Lupinus angustifolius | reverse complement strand
TACATTTGGCCCTCTCTGTAAGAGTTCTATTCATCCTCTCTGCAACACCGTTCTGCTGAGGAGTCTTATTCACTGAGAAGTGTCTCTGAATGCCATGTTCCTCACAGAATTTCTGAAACTGTGAGTTTTTGTACTCCGTACCATTATCTGACCTCATGTATTTGATTTTTCTACCAGTCTGGTTCTCTACCTCTGCCTTCCAAACCTTGAACTTGGCAAAGACTTCTAACTTATGTTTCAGAAAATATACCCAGACCTTGCGAGAAAAGTCATCAACGAAGGTAACAAAATACCTAGAACCTCCTAGGGATGGTTCCTGAGTGGGTCCCCATACATCAACGTGGATATAATCTAGAATGCGTCTAGTCCTATGTTGGCCAACCTTGAAACTAACTCGTGTCTGTTTCCCAAGCACATAATACTTGCACAAATCTAGCTTGCACTTACTGACTCCCCTCAACAGTCCTCTTTTGCATAGTTCTGTCATACCATGCACACTCATGTGTCCCAAACGCATGTGCCATAATTTTGTAGCACCATGGTCTGAATATACTGAGATCTCTTCAGCCACTCCAGCAACTCCACCTACAATTGCTCTCCCTAACAACTTGTAAGTGTTCCCTGCAGTCCTTTTACCCTTCATCACAGTCAGAGCACCTTTGCATACTCGAAGAATATCACTGTCCCCATCAGCTCTATAGCTAAACCCTTTGGCCTGCAATGTCCCCAAAGAAACCAAATTCTTCTTCAAATCTGGTATGTGCCTAACCTCACATAACGTCTTCACTACACCATCATCCATCACAATTCTGAGTTCTCCCATACCAATAATTTCACATGCTTTATTATTTCCAAGATACACGAAACCAAAATTGTCTGTCATGTATGTGGTGAATCATTCTCTGTTTGGCGTCATGTGGTGGGAACAACCAGTGTCAAGTATCTACTCATCTGTACTATGATTTGATGATACGGATAGTAGATCGACTTCACTATTGTAACCAGAGTCATCTTTCTGTGCAACATTTGCAGATGTGGATACTCCATCTTTCCCCACCGGCTTGCTAGGACTCCATTCACTAGGACAATCCTTTTTGTAATGCCCAGTCTGTTTGCACTTATAGCACTCTAATGGTGTTCTGCCCCTGGAAGTTGGTCTTTTCCCTTTGGCATGACCTCCTCTGCCTTGTCTCCTCCCACGCACTTGGCTCCCTTTCACATACAGACCATCACCCTAAGACCTTTCACCTACATTCTGTCTTCTTTGAGTGTGGAATAGAAGTGCAGATGTGATCTCATCCTGTTTGATTGAGTCTTTCCCGTACGTCAATGTTGTCACCAAATGTTCATAGGAATTTGGTAAAGAACACAATAATATTATTGATTTGTCCTCATCATCAACCTTCACATCAAGTTTCTGCAAGTCATTGATCACTTGATTAAAATTATTGAGATATTGTTGTAAATCAGCACCTTCCTGCATCTTCAGGCCATAGAGTCTCTATTTCAAATACAACTTATTTGTTAGAGACTTGGACATGAACCGCTTCTCTAATGTCTCCCATACCTCTGTTGGTGATGTCAGATCCATAACATGATACATCACCTCATCTGATAGACAGAGTCGTATGGTTCCCGCAGCCTTCTCCTTCAACTCTTCCCAATCCAGTTGATCCATACCCTCTGGTTTATTCTCACGCAGCGCCTTTTTTGATAGACCTTGTTCAGCCATCACATCCTTAACCCTCGTTTGCCACAATTTGAAATTACCAGTTCCATCAAACTTCCCCACCTCGAATTTGGCACTTGTGTTAAGAGCCATCTGATACCAATTGTTGGGAACAAGTGAACAATCAAATAGTAAAGAGTATAGAGACAAGAGAATAACACAAGAGATTTGGTAACGAGGTTCGGCCAATTGTACTTACTTTTCCGGGAGCGTTGAACGACTACCACTATATATTATTAGAGAATAAGGATTAGTGTTTTACTATTCTCCTTGTTACATTAGGTTTACATAACATCAATATATATAGCCCTCTACCCCAACCCATTTACATCAGAAGCCCAAACCCATAACTTTATTGCTGTTATCTAGAGATTGAGTCATTCCACAACAAAATAGAATATTAAGATATGTGATTTGACACAACAAAAACTTATATTTGGTAAGTAAATTATGTTATTTGTCATTCAATTATCAAAAGTTGAACATAATATGACAACTAGATAATTTTAATTTTTTTATATTTAACAGCACTTTTTTAAGCAAACGCTATTGATTTGAATCTATTTAACAACGCTTCCTTAAATAAGTGCCGTTAAATATGATATATCAACAACGCTTTTTACGATAAGCGTTGTTAAAAGTCATATATTCAAAAAGCGCTTATTTTAGCTAGTAAGCACAAATCTTTGTTGATTTAAAAACAAAACCTCACACAATAATATACTTATTATTCAGTATTCTATTTATCTCACTCTTCTTCTCTTCTTAGTTTCTCTCTTCAAATAAGTTATTAGCTTTTGGTTTCTATTTTTGAGTAAAGGTGAATCATTATCTTATTTTACCTTATTTATTTTTCTTTGATTCACTCTTGTTGCTTGCATTTACATCTACGTTAATCGCTTATTTTATAATATAGGAAATGTCAAGGTTGAAGCTAAATGGAGTTGTTGGTGATTTACCAAACTTGTAATCAACTATGTATATATTTATTGCGTTTGACTATTATTTTTTCATCCATATTTTCTATGTATATTTTAATTTGATTCTTATTATGTTGAATCTAAATTATGTCTTTTTGTCTTCTTATTTATTCAGTTAAGGAAAAAAAGAAATTCATACATTTGTCATTTACATCTTCATCATGTTCGTCCCTTTCATTATTGCATATAATCTTCTGGGTTGATGAATTTGAACTAAAAGAGATTGGCTCATGCAATAGTTTATGAATTGAGTTTTCAAAATGATGTTTATATTGTCTAATCTTTGATTAATATGGTAGAATTGGACATGTTTGTCACGTGTTTGATATAATGTCTGTTATATTATGCATTGTTTATGTATGAAATCTATTACATCAATTTGTGTAAGATGTGTTGTTGTATATATAAAATATATGACAACATTTTTTGTGTGATGCACTGTTGTATATATTCAATACAACAATATAGTAGAAGCGTTATTAATCATGATAATATAGTAATGCGGTCAAATAGAAAACGCATAAAAGTGTTGTTATACATCTAAAATACGTGTGTTATTGAACTGGCGTAGTAAATATTTTAACATACATCTATTTACTATATAACAAAATAAACTCCCACCACTTCATCAATTGCCACACTCCCACTATTTCATCAATTGCCACATGGCATCTCCTCCTTCATGTCACCTCATCAATTGTCACATGTCATCTTCTCATTCATTTCTCCCGTCCTAAATGGTTCCATGGTAATCATATGTATCTTCCCACGATATATTTATCCTTTCTTGACATCTTCTCCTTCATTTTTTCACTCCTAAATGGTTTCATGGTAATCATATGTACCTTCCCACACTATATTTGTCATTTCTTGACAATTATTACATTTAATAAATAATTATTACATTTTTTATGGCTACATCTTAAATTGCTTTCAATTGTTATTGAGGTCTATGACTCTCTTTCTTTTTCAACATTCTTTTTCTCTCAACAATCTGCCTTTTCTTCAGTTTCATTTCATTATGTCTCTTCATCATTGTTTTTTTCCTCTTTTAATCATCCTCTTTAAAGTGTATTTTATTTATTTATTTTGTAGATCTGATATTTAGTATATTTTTCATTAATGTTTTGGTTTATTTTTTATACATGTTCTTATTTATCATTGATTTTTTTGTATAATTTTTCATTAATTTCCTTATTTTATAGACGTGTTCTCACTAATTTCATTATTTTGTAGATATATTCTTCCAGCAATTTTCTCCTTTAGCATCTAAGAAGCAAAGGTATCTTCCTCAAGGAAGATCAAACCTTCAAAACCTATAGTATGTACCCAATCTCCATTATATTATACATTCACTTACAATATTACATTTATTTGTCTATTTATTTTTGTTAATAATATATTTATCTCCTCATCTTATCTCATTATTCTCATTTTCACTCTTTATTTATAGTTTGGTTCTCCCCTACAACAACTCTGCAAGTTAATTTTCTCTATCTGCATCTCTTACCTTACTTATACACTTTTTTATTCAAAGAATAATTATTTTAATTTTTTGTTTTGCATGTTTCAAAAACACCTAGAGTGTATCATCCTCTAAAATAAGGTAAAGATCATGGTTAATTATTGGTACCTTTATTTTTGGCTTCATCATTAGTTATTCACTCACTTATGAGTTTTGTATTTTATTTTCTCTATTCAATGATATTTAATATATATGTTATTTAATACACTCATTTTGGCTCAACATTTATGCTCTTGGAAATTTTACTTAAACCTCAATATCTTATTTAATTGTTTGCTTAGAAATTTGTATTGTTTGG
Organism: Lupinus angustifolius; assembly: GCF_001865875.1. Classification (NCBI taxonomy): domain Eukaryota; kingdom Viridiplantae; phylum Streptophyta; class Magnoliopsida; order Fabales; family Fabaceae; genus Lupinus; species Lupinus angustifolius. The sequence continues at coordinate 33,928 of NW_017722374.1, read as the reverse complement.
TTGTCAACAATACAATATAATGTATTTGCTCTTTGTTTCTCGATTTTTAGCATTCCTATATATGAAGAAGAATAATGTCTTCATTTTTATTTGATTTATATTTTTTTAATTTATTTATGATTTCCAAATTTTAAGCAATCCTCATTATAGACATAAATTTGTAGAATTATAACTAATAAAGTTTGATTGTGATAATCAATTGATTTGATTTATATTTTGTTTAAATTATTTATGATTTCTAGGGTTTATGTAGATAAATTTGTAGATTTTTAACTAATAAGTTTGTGCAATAATAACTAATTTCATTTGTATTTTATTTTGTTTGAACAAATAGAATAGTTTGAATTTTTTATACAAGTTACAGAAATATAATACAAATTTGTGAATCAGTTACAAAACGGAAATAATCAATTACCAACCTAAATCAAAACATATCAGAAAGAACAGTTATTATAAATTATAATGTAATATAACGTAAATCATTCGTTATAAACATGCATGAATTATGATTTAGTTTCTACTTTAAAATTATGTATTAAAACTGTTATGAAATTTTGAAAAATATTTTAAATACATTAAATGAAATGTATTGTAGGTACACATTTAAATAGATCTCAAAACGTTATCAATTAATATCATTTAATCATTTTTAAAACATAAATAGTAGAAAGCCAATCTTATTACTAATAGAAAGAATAAACTATGATATTATAATTAATATGAAAATCTGTTGAAATTTTTCTTCACATAAAAATGATAGACAATGAATTTATTTCATAAAAATAACAATTTTTAATACTAATTAGAAGAAACATAGATAGTTCTCTTACGTTCCTGGAATTGAGGAATTTGATGCATTAATAGCGAAATAAGGAATTTGGAGCAATAATAACGATGTTTGAGAGTCATAACTTGTAAGATGATATGATGGTTAAGGTGAAAAAGTTTAAGGAATGGGGTGGATGAAGTTGCGGGTTCGAGCCTCACCATAGCAAACTTAAAACAATAAAAAATGAGTTACAATATGGTTTAATTGTTAGGGGTAGAGTGAATGAGATTTAAGATTCGATTATCACCCATAATAAATACTAACATATTAGTTATTATTAATTGAAAGAATGTGTCATCATGTTACAATTAATAATGAAATCTGTTGTTATTATGTCTAACATAAAAATGATAAACATTGAATATATTTCTTAAAAATAACAATTTTTAATACTAATTATTAAAATAGATTTTAAAACATTCTCATTTAATTATTTTTAAAAACTTTAATATCAAAAATCTAATCTTATTATTAATAGAGTGAACTATTATATTAGAATTAATAAAAGATTTATTGATATTTAATTTATTTCATAAAAATAAATATTTTTAGTATTAATTAGAAGAAAAGTTGATAATTCCTAAATGTTTCCTTTCCTATAATTAAGGAATTGAGGGCACTAATTATGGAGTGAGGATATACTTACTCTAAGAGTAAGTTTTTTACACTTACTCCTCATCCTAGCCATCAATTACATGGATAATTAATAATTTAGATTTACTCACTAATTCAAACCATTAGATTTCTCTATAATTGATTTCATCATCTTACTTATGATGATTTAGTTTCTATTTTAAAATTATGTATTAAAGTTATTAGGAAAATTTGAAAACATATTTTAATTATATTGAATGGAATATGTAGTAATTACACATTTAAATAAATCTTAAAACGTTCTCAATTAATATCATTTATTCATTTTATGTGTCATCTATCATCCCTACAAATCATTAAAATATTATTGTATGGATGAAGACATATAATCAAGACAATGATACAATTTTAAAATATTATAATAAACTATTGTAATTGTACATAATCGCTAACACAAAAAATATAACAACATTAGTATGTATTAGTTAAATTATACTATTTATTTTTTCTTTACAATTCTCATAACTACGTCATTCCTAATGACATATACATTTGTTAATTTTGATAATCCAATAGATGTCATAGTTCAAAGTACTTATCCAGATCTATAAAATCGCTAAAAATGAAGAGTTTTTATAACAAATGATAATACTTGCATCAACTATTGAAATTATTGAACAAATAAAAGAATTTTTTTTAGTTTAATTCCAAATAAAAATTTTATAATTCAATTTAATTAGTTATTAAGTTGAAGCAAATATTTCTAAACTTCATAATCCTATTGATATGTGTAATACTAATGATGACCGTAATTCAATTTATTAACTCATTAATTTTTACATGCATTTACAATTCTTTATCTTCCTCATCATATAATCAAGTTTTTCCATAATATGATATTGTGTATATTTAATATTTGTGAGGTTCAACAATGAATGACATTGAATTTTGAAAGATATATCAATTTCAAAATAACAAAATTTGAAGTTGTTCCTTATCATAAAGAAACAATATAGATATAATATATATGTTATTAATCATGTGGTAAAAAAATATCGCCCCGTGTATTCGCACGAGTAACTTGATAATTATTTCCATAAAAATATGGAAAATGAAAACCCACACCACTCTGTGAAGTAAGGAAATATAGAGAAAGATGTTGAATGGGATAAAAAGAAACATAAAATATAAATGAAGATGTAATAAAACAGCTTCAAATTTTAATTATAGTTAAAACATAGGTGATACAAAAATTATTTTAATTTATAAATTTGAAATTACATTTGTCAATGAAGTTGGAAAAGGAATTTGAAATTATACTTCAGACTCACAAGTATTTTCATATTTCATGAGTGATAAGTTCTCTTTTATTTATTTCACTTTCAAAACTTAATTCATAAACGGAATATGAGGTTCTTTTTTTAACCAATCTTCCCTTTAAGTCTTAGAGCGTAACGTGTTCATACCATAAGATTGGGCCATTGAATTTGTAGTTTTGTACCAACAAAGTCTAATCATATCTATTTTTCAATCTCTCACATAACCCTCTTTAACGGGTGTATTTAGATTTTAGACTTTAAAATTGTCCATAATGTATTTTTCTATGCTAATCAAATTATCAACTAACTATCCCGCATAACGCGTGGACTTATGCATCTTCTGGGATTCACACGTTTTCTATTTTAGTTTTCTTCTTTCGGGTGTCTTTTCTAATTTTAGTTGGACGTTATTCCTTCTAACAAAAATTACGAATTAAATTGATTTTGATTGGCGGAAAATACTGTGGTTTAGACTATAAAATTAAACTATGCATATAACCAACATCCCAATGCAATTGTTTCCGGAATAACCTCTCTATCAATAAGTAAAAGCCTAATAGTTTGGAGTAGGATTATTAGATGTCTAAAATAATTCTTACCTAAAAAGTAAAGGAATACCATTGGTTATAAACAAAAAAATCAGAAACAATCCTATTTAGGTTGAGTAAAACTATTACAGATGACACTCAACTGCATTTTTATAAAATCTTGACCTCAAGACTTATATATATTCTTCAACTTTAAAGTTAAATAAAGTAATAATTTCCATAAATTGTAAAAAAATGTTGCCTACTTGCTTATGTGATGTTGGATTGGATACCGGAGTTAGGAAAAAAACACTCAAATGACCCTTGAAATTAAACCCATACAATTGGAGGAAAATTTTGAAGTTTAATTTGACTAAAGTATCCTATACACAACGAGTTGTGCGAATATATTATATTACAGACAGATTATAAAAACTGATTTATGGATAGATTTTCTTATTTGGTTTAGAGTGGATTACCTTATCTGTTCACAGGGAAGGTAAGATAATTTTATCTTGTGTAAAAAAGGTTAGGTAATAGGCTATGTGTTACATATACCCCAAGTTTGTAGTTGTAGTTGCAGTTGCTAATATTAATTTCTAATAGCTCAACACTGTTGTGACAACTTATCCCATAAATTATGTCACTACATGTATCACAAGTCTACGATTGGTTGAAAAATATTTTTAAGTTAAAAAATTATTAATTATTTATTTTTTCTGATCAACCATAATTAATGATATATACAGTGGTACAATTTATGGAATGATAGATACGTATGCACCGCTATATTAATTTCTAATATACATTAGGGGGAAAGTTAGTTGGGCCTGTTTGCACTAGGAGAGCAACTATAAGACCAAACGTTTTATTCAGTCCAGCATTTTTATCGACCCAAAAGAGAAATAGATAGAAAAAGGGTATTGTGGATTGGTTCATTGGTTGATGCTTTGTATTCATTCACTCTGATAATAACATACGTCAGCTAAGAAAATAACATGACAAAAACAAAACCAAGAAAAAGCAATTAAAATATAAAACGCTACACAGTTTATATACATCTTTTGACACTTCAAAGGGGAACAATAAAGCTAGAAAATAATAACAACAAAAAAACTATGCAAATCAACTCGCATTTAAGAACGACAACTTCCAATCTTCACTCTCCGTATATGATCAGTCACCATGAAGATATCAGATATTGATTAGAGGCCAAAACTAAACTCCTATGTTATGAAGTTAGCACTGAAGGTAGGTCAGACAAATGAAGTTATTTGCTTGTTTTCATTGTTGGTTTTTGGGATAAGCATTTCACTTGTGAAATATGCGATCTGAGACTACACTCTTTAACCTGCTCATGAAAAGGTTATTGTTAACGAGATTGTTGTTATATCACTCAAATTTTAACCATCATCTATTGAAAAAGATTATTATTAATGAGTTTGTTGTTTTGTCAGTCAATGTGTGTCAGTCACTTGCAGCAATTGTGTGTCGTTTCATTTGATTGATCAAGAAAATACTAAGTTAAATATTTCGCCCTTTTCCATATATAAAATTACCTGCATGGCTGTAACAATTGACAGAAGGTCTCTGCAGTTTTCAAGTAAAACACGCTCCTTTGCATTTAAGTTGGCAACTTCAATCACCAGCGAATTTATGTGTCCAACCTATCAATTGCAAATGCTCTCAGACATTTTGATATGTTAATTGCAATATGCTTAAAGCCATCAAACTGTCACCAATAAATACATATAACTGGTCATACTTTAATGCATATTAACCATGTAGAAAGTGCATAAAGTGTAATACATGGTATGTAAATCATAAATTCAGCTCATGTAATTGATGTTATTCTATTCATCCATTCATTGAAGATTTTTATCTGTTTACTTATATATTTATGGACCCATCACTACATAGATTGCTGGATGTTAAATGATTTCTTACCAAATTATTCCATATTTATTCAGCATATAAAAACTATTACTTAATCTACTATAGATTTCAATTCAAACCTACCACGCTATACATTGCCCTCAATGGAAAATTGAGGAACAACATTGGGAGAGGAGTTAGGCCAATAATCAACTCATCCAAATGCAGAACATCAGAATATTTTAATCCCAAATTAATACTGTCTACCACTTAGTGATCTAAACATTTCCACCTATTGTGACCAATATATAGCTCCCTTTGCCAGAATGAGGAATGATTTGAGGAGTAATTAATCCTGTATACCACCTAGTGAACTAAATATTTTAACCTATCTGTTTTCAATCTTCATTTCTTGCCCCAACAGAAAGAAGAGAAACTTAGTAAATTGAAGTGCATGAAATATTAAAAATACTGCAGGGTTAAAGAAATATTTTCTTTTCAACTATCTAGGAGGGAAAAATAAATATAGAAATTAAACATTGATCATTTTTATGCGCACCCTCACCCCCGATAGTCTCTAGCCCACACTACTTCCCTTGTTATTCTCCCATACCCACTTTCCTCTTGATTGCACACATGTACTACTCTGTAGTTTACAAGAGTAAACTTATAACAACTAGTTCAATGAAAATATAAGCAGAACTCTATTAAGAATTACTTGAAAGAAAAGGCAGAATGACTGAACGCACTACAAAGCACTACTTCTTTGTTTTATACTTTGATCGGAAATAGAGTCTGTGAGAACCATCCCTAACACTAAATGCGGTAGTGTTAACAAAAAAGACATTTAACATTCTGCTCTCATCAAATATCTTATTTGACAGGAATATATGTCTGGAAATAGAAAGACCCAAAGAAGGGAGTGGGGATAAGAGTAGACAATCTTAAACCAAACATGAAAATAGCTGTACAATATGAAGTCATCAAATGGTATAACAAATACATAAACAAGAAAAGCAAATTAAGAATGAAGTGCACAAATGGTAGGTTATAAGTGAAGTTAGAGAAATCCAACTTTGCCTATTCTAGAAAAATTGCATACAAAATACCAAACACTGCAAGAATACAATATCTCATTGTTCTTGAAGCAAAGGATTTAATCACTGTTTTAATCAAAGTTAAGTGGATTTTATATAGAGATATGACATTATCATTTAAGATAAAATAAAAAATTTAGCAAATGTTTTGAATAGGCAATTGCTCAGTTATTAGTGCCACAACAATCCAAACGGACTGAAACAACCTTTGTGTGTATGACACCATGAGGCATTTGGTAACAATTTAAAGTCTTTTATGTGACACCCACCCACAATATATGATAGGCAGTAGGCAACTTAAATTATTTGGTTCAACAGATCGGCTAAGCAGAGGAAGCAAGGGAAATTGAAATATAGAACAACCACCACTATATCTAACAGAGCAGTTTTAAGAAACAAGTCCAATGACCTTTCACTTGTTTGTAACGATTCCTAGCACCTATACATGAACTATAAAAAATTCTAGAACATGACAAGACTAGGCTAGACTTGTGGAGTACAAAGCTATTAGAAAATTAATCAACACTTATGTATCATTACAAATTTCAAATAATACTTGAGATTCATCATCCATAAAGGCAGTGTGGGAATATATACCTTTGGTAACAATAGACATATGGAGGATGCCATTGCCTGCATCACATCCATGGCTGAGCAAATAGCGTCCTTCACATTCAGCACGTCTGCCTGAAGCAAAATAAGAACTCTGTTAATTACTCTCAAATATGCTAATAAGCAATAACAACTGAATTACTATGTTACTCATTACCTATAATAATGACAAAAAATAAAATAACAAACAAGAAGCTAAAAGGAAAGTACCTTGGCCCCACCAACAATAGGAAGGCGGAGAGTGCTAGCCTTCAGTCCCTCAATAGCTCCTGAAAGTGAACTAGAGTACACCAGATCCAAACAAGCCCAATCTTCCAAGTATATCATCTGCATGAAATAATTTCCATTAAGAGCTTAGGAAAGTTGAATAAAGCCAACGACACCATAACTGCCTTATGCACAAACTGGCTTACAGGCATGAATGTCAATATCTCTCAAAGTTATCAGAAAAGACAATAATATATCACACATGTATTTTAGCACACTTTCAGTTTCTTTCTCATGGGCAATATATATGCATGTTACTAAGGAAGATAACTACATGAAACCAGATGCCATGGGTTGACAGCAGCACTATTAAGGACTGGATGAGAAATAAAGCTAAAACAATAAAAAAACACAGGGTAGCCATAGATCTTACCTGCTCCTTGAGGATGGATATCAACTTAAACTGTTGCTTCAGCATTTGTAACTCTGTTCTTTTAGCTCTAACAGATTCACGCAGTTTGGAGGCAGCTAACCACACATCATAGAGGCTTTTCTGATACGAAGAAGATTATTTAGGCAAAAGTATAACAAAATAAACAAAAAAGAAAGCAACATGGAAAGCAAACAAATACAACCAAACAGTGTGCTAAATATAAACAGTGTGAACTTAAGTTTACACACAAAAATATCCATTCACAATGCTTCTCCTAACATCCATACAATCCAAAAGACCAGATAAACATAACAATGAGTTTTTAAGTGTGGTCTGTGACCACCATTGACATAACAATATTGTGGTTCTAGAAGTCTCCTCAAATGTATGGTGGCTGCATTGGCCACACTATTCAACAATTACGATAAAAGACAATTCAATGGCAATCACAACCCCAACTGTAATCTAAAATCACGAAGGGGTGCACAATCAGGTAGTCACATACTAGTGATTACAAACAAAATAGAACTTATTTTTTTAAAGAAAAACTTACCTCTGCGTTCAATGTCTGCACAGAAAGAGTAGCATCAGCCCTGGCATTTACAAAACGCCATTGCAGGAGTCTGTTATACGCGAGTCTCAGCAAATGTGCATCAGTAATTCTACTCTCCCAGATTTTCCCTCTCGAAACATCCACAGCAAAACTCAAAACAGAAGGCTCATTACCGAACCTATTACTCAAACTACTAGTCACACCAGTTCTCGATTGAGAAGGACTAATCCCTCTCGAAGGCGACCATGGCGTAGCTAGCTTAATTGGCGAAGAAGGCCGGATCGTGGAGCCAATAGGAGAACAAGCAACCAGACCCCTACTATTCACAATTCCTCGTGGAGATAAAACAGGACAATCCACCTGTAGTTTTTTCGGTCCGAAAAGCTTTGGAGGAACAATAATAGCTGGTTTGTTTCCATTTCCACCATTCCTAGACGATGGAGAGCTAGGATTTTCCGTTTGACGCCGTGATCGGGCATTCGCCTCTTGCCAGAACCTCGCAGGCACCACAGTTGCATGTGATCTACCTCCACAACCACCTCCACAAAATTCTGAAGAACTACTAGAACTCAAACTTTCATTATCAGAAGCATTTACCTCAGATCCACCATCTTTGTTCCTTTCAATAGAACCTCGAACATCCGCAATTGAATTCTGCAATGACCTAACAATCTTTCTGGCAGAATCTCCTCCACAATCCGAGTTTCTATTCATGCAATTCACCACCGGAATTTTCCCCGGCCAAGGTTGCTGATCTGAACCGCCGTTTCTAGAAGGTGTTGTCGTCGTTTTCCTCCTCTCCGGCGTGCACTTCCTCAAACTTGAAACCGTCGGAGACGGCGCCGGTTTCGCTTTACTGACCTGGATCGAAAACGACTCACCTTGAAACGAAACGCTCAAACTCCTCGTCGAAGTGAAAAGCACCTTCTGAGTAGCACCACCACAAGGCACATTTCCATTCCCTGCACCCGCACACAGAGAATTATTATTATTATTATTATTATCATTGTTGTTACTATTAAACCGTGGAGTTCCAATTCGTTTTCTCCCAACAGATTGTGAACGCTTCAGCAACGGAGTAGCGTGTCGAATCATGCTTGGTGTTGAGTTCACTGTTCTTGTTATCTGAGGCGAAACGCAGCGTTTTGAAACAGAAAACGAAGACGATGAAGAAGAAGACATGTAGCGAGAAGTAACTTCTCGTGATTTGGACCCACGAGGAGGAGCAAGTGCATTATCTGATTCAGATGGTAACAAAGGAGGTCTCGTTGGAGTAGCTGTTCGTTTTTTATTTAACGGTGTAGAAATTGCAGCCACCATTGTATTATATAATATTTTCCTTATTCGTTCATCAATGAAAATCGCTTCTAAATTTGTCCATGAAATTAACGCTCAGTCATATGAAGCTAATATAGGAAGAGAATTTTCAAAGCAATGATGCAAAGAGAATGAGGAAGAGAGAATTAGTAGTAGTAGTTTAATTTAATGAGAGAAATGTGTGGAATTGAACACGGTTTAAGCGCCGCGAATGTTATCGGTAATATTACCGTTACGCATCGCCGGTACTAAGTGAGACCGCGTGTCGTGTGCGTGAGGCGAGTAAGGAGTGTAACTGTCGCAGTCGTAGTAGGACTAGTGGACTAAGGGAGTCATTCGCTGCGTCATTGTGATTTGTGATTTGTGATTTGTGTTGCTATATTGGGGGAAAATTAACGCAAAAATTATGATTATGAGGGAAGAAGCTATGAGCCTTAGAATTAAGCTGGGACTGTGACACACGTACGCGCGGTGTTTAAGGGAATTTATGTACTCGCGTTCAGTGGATATTGGACAATGCAATCATCGTTTTTACCAGTCATTTCTTTTTATTATTTCATTTCTTGTAACAGTAATATTTTTTTATAGTTGAGTAGATTTATATTTTGTTTGGATTGGGAGTGAATATGGGAGGAAAGAAAGATGATAAAAAATTGTGATAAGAGTTTGGTATGATAAAAAATAAAAGGAAAGTAGGGAAGAAAGAATAGTCTGAAAAGAAAACGTTGTTACCATACCACATAACAGTATTATTTTTATATTTTGAAAGAGATTAGCTAACATGTTGATGGTCTTTTCTTAAAAGTTTTAGAAGTAAGCTATGTTATATGATTATTTAATAGTCATTCCTTGTTTTTCCATCGAGTTATACACAGAAAGCAAATTTATGGGATCCACCGTTTTAGCCCTTTTTCTTCATCTTTTGAGTAGTGTAACTAAACTGTAAAAAATTCAGTTTTACTAATAAATTGGATCATTATTATATGTTACACAAACACTAAACAATATAAAGGAAATATTATCTTATAACACTATAGGAGTTGAGTTTTGAAGATGAATATGTAGAAAATAGAAAAATTCAAAGTCATCTAATACACACTTAAAATGACTCACATATATTAACAAAATGTTGGTCTAGTGTAAGATTCATTAGATACTTGGATGATAAAAAATTAAATGTTCAATCCTTGAGAGTAACTAGGGGCAACTATACACTGAAATTGATTAATCTTTTTACCCAAATGAAAAGATATATCCTTATTAGTACAAAAAAATGACTAACATGCCTTCTATTTTTCTTCTTTCTATTAAAAAAATCATTTGAGTCAATTTATAAATTAAATTTTAAAGAAGAATGAAAAGAAAATATCCATCCATTTCTCTAATGTGTATTTCATTTCTTTCTCCATTTTATTTCCATTCCCCCTCTAAACTAAAACTGGCAAACTTAGGAAAGCGTTATTTGTTAGGGGATAATTTGGTAAATGAACACGAGTTTACCTCACTTATGGTGATGTTTTGTTGACGCCACATTTAAAATTTTGATAGTAAAATGTAGTAAAGGGGTGAAAAGGACGTTGTGAGAGAGAACAAAGTACAAACTTTGATATTGGAATTGGATATTTGCGTTGTGCGTAGGGAATGAATCTTCGGAGAGACGTTACGCAAACGACATTACTGGGATTTTATATCAGAATTAAATTTTGTAGGGTAGTTAACGGGAAAAATAGAAGTACCCATTTCAATTTTTAGTCTATGGTAAGGGACCAATTGTACAAAGTTCGAATGACATAAAATAGCTAAAAGTAATCACGACTTTAATTAATTTAGCTTTGGAGCTTGCAGGATTAAGGTTGCTTTAACTTTTGATCTTTATCTCACTGCTTATGGTTCATTTTTTAATTTCATGATCATAGAATCCATAAACTACCAACAAGCTAAATCAAGAGAGATAATAGATATGTTTAGATTGACTAATTTAATCTATATTTGATATCTTTATGAATAATTGAGTTTTCCAAATTTTGTAGTATAGAAAATTGAGAACCAAATTGAGTCCTTACGCTATTTTTTATTGAAATGCAATTTCATTAACGTGACTCGTGACCCCAGTTTACAGATTTTACTTTCCATTTCCCTACATTTTTAATGGCTGCAATTACGTGTGCTATTGAAGGTAATTATAGTAAGAAATTTATAAAATAGCGTGCATATGCTAAAGTATTGGATAAGTATTAATTTCTCACGAACATTAGGAATTAGAAAACTTCCTTCTGTATAACATTCCAACTAAGCGATTTAGATGTGGATAAGTGTAATATGTAGTGAGTACTCATGTTTTTAATTTTATGATTCACGTGGAAAAAGCTCGTCATGAAAATAAATATAAAAATCCTTTTATATTATTGTGTTTTGCAAGTCCTATGTGACTTATAAGTATTGACTTATTTATCAAAAACAAGCCAGGGATGATTGTGCGAGCTAATAAATTTATAAAAGTACTTATAAGTCTATATTTGATAAGTTCCTTAGAGATGACTTCAGTCTTAGAAGTGAGAAACTTATTTTATTTTATATCTACTAGTTATTTTATAAGCTAATTTTGTTGAGTTGTTACCAGAAAGAGAAGAAGAAAAGAGTGAAGTAGAGAAGATTGGAGAGAAGAAATAGATGTATATGAGAAGAATGTATATGCCTTATGTTGCATAGATTCAATGTATATTATTTATAGTAAGCAAGACATAACTGGTTTTTGAATCTATCAACTACTTTCTATACTTGGAAAGTCTTAACTAACTCTACTTTTACACTTTATCCTACACTAGCTTGAGTTATAACTCTCTTTCAATATTCCCTTCTAATTCAAGCCTTGGGTAGGATGCAATTCATGTGCCGAAACCACACCAATTCGTCTTCTTAACTATGCAAATCTATCAACTTTTAGTGCCTTTGTAAACCCATCAGCAAGTTGTTCTTCTGTCTTGCAGTATGCCACTTCTAATCTTTCTTTGTTCACTAGGTTTCTTAGGAAGTGAAATATCACCTCTATATGTTTACTTCTGTCATAACTAACTGGATTTCTTGATAGATTTATGGCTGACACGTTCTTTATCTTCAATTGCAGATTTGTAGCGGTTTCTTCACAATAAGCTTCATTTCTTCGAGCAATTTTTCCAACCATACAGCTTGGCAAGCAGCATAACAACCAGAGATATATTCAGGTTCGCAACTTGACAAGGCAATGACCTCTTGCTTCTTTGAACACCATGAGATGGGTGCTTTATTGATCAAGAACAAGTAGCCTGAAGTGCTCTTTCTTTCAACTGGATCTCCCCCATAATCTGAATCAGAATAAGCAATTAGTTTCAATACAGAGTCGTCACCTTCATTTGGAAATAGAATTCCATAGTCAATTGTCCCCTTGATGTACCTTAAGATCCTCTTAGCAACTACCATATGAGATTTTTTAGGCTTGCACATAAACCTGCTCACTACTCCAACACTGAATGCTAGATCAGGTCTACTATTGCATAGAAATCTTAGGGAACCAACTATTTGCTTAAACTGAGTTTCATTCACAGGCTCTCCTTCTTCATCTTTGCACAATTTTGAATTTGTTTCAGTAGGAGTTGTTGCTGCATTACAGGTTTTCATGTTGAACTTTTCTAGCATTTCTATTGCATATTACTTTTGATGCATTAGTATCCCTGCAGTTGTGTATGCAAATTCTATCCCAAGGAAGTAACTCAGCTTGCCTAAATCAGTCATATCAAATTCTGCCTACATAACTTTCTTAAATCCTTTGATGGATTCAGAATTTGATCTTGTGATCAATAGGTCATCCACATATAAGCAAATGATTAGCAAGACCTCAAGCTTCCTTTCTTTGACATAGACACCATGTTCAACAGTGCACTTCTTAAAATTGAGTTTGTGCATGAAGGAATCAATCCTTTTGTTTCATGCCCTTGGGGTTGCTTTAAGCCATACAAGGCTTTGTTCAATTTGTAGACCAATTATTCCTTGCCTTTTTTTATGAAACCAGGTGATTGTTGCACATAGACTTCTTCCAATAGTGGCCCATATAAGAATGCAGACTTTACATCAAGCTGAAACAGAGACCAGTTTCTAGCACAAGCAATTGCAATCACCATTCTGACGGTTTCAATTCTAGCCACATGAGCAAAGACTTTTGAGTAATCTAGCCCTTGTTTCTGCAAGAATCCTTTGGCAACCAATCTTGCTTTGTACTTTGATATTGAGCCATCAGGATTGATCTTCTGCTTAAAGATCCATTTCACCCCTATGTGATGCTTGCCCTTTGGTAGTTCAACTAGGCTCCAAGTCTCATTCTTTTCAATTGCTTTGATTTCTTCCTTTATTGCCTACTTCCACACCTCCTGTTTTAATCCCTCTAAGTCATTTAATGGAACAGCTTCAGCCATCAATGCTAAGTGAATCAAGTCACCCTCTTCAGTGATCTGATTATCTGAATTTACCTTATAGTCACTGAATCTGATAGGTATTGATCTATGCCTTTGAGTTCTTTGGTGTGGATCCACCATTGTTGATGCAGATTCAACTTCTTCTAGATCATATGTTGGCTGATTCTCATAGCTGGTTTCTTCATCAATGCCCCTAGGAATCACCTTCTTTAGACTAGTATACATCAGTTTCCAGTCCCACCTTTCATGTTCTAGAACAAAACATCTGTGCTGATTGTTATTTTTTATTTTATTGGGTCATACAACCTATAAGCACCTGTGGGGTTATATCCAACAAGCACCCGTGGGGTGATATCCAACAAACACCATTGCCTCACTTTTGTCTTGAAGCTTTGTTCTCTTTTGATCGGGGATATGCCTGAAAGCTAATGAGCCAAATACCCTAAGATGACTAACTGATGGTTTTCTTCCAGACCAGATCTCAATTGGTACTTTTCCTTCAATCTTCTTAGTAGGGCTTCTGTTCAGAATGTAGACTGAGGTTGACACAACTTCTGCCCAGAGTTTTTGAGGTAACTCCTTTTCTTTGATCAAGCTCCTTGCCATGTTTATGATGGTCCTATTTCTCCTCTCTGCTAGACCATTATGTTGTGGTGTGTATGGTGAAGTTACTTCATGCTTGATCCATTTCTTTATGCAGAATGATTCAAACTCATTTGATGTGTATTCACCTCCTTCATATGTTCTAAGTACCTTTAGTTGCCTACCACTTTCTTTTTCAGCAGTTGCTTTGAAGTTTAGGAAAGCTTCAAATGCATTTCCTTTGGGTTTCAACACATCAATCCAAGTCATCCTGCTGAATTCATCAACGAAGATTATGTAATACCTGTTTTCAGCCAAGGATTGTGACTCAAAGGGGCCACAAATATCTGAGTAGACAACATCCAGTGTTCCTCTTGATCTCATACACACATTTGCTTTGAATGGATTTCTGGTTTGTTTTCCAACCAAGCATACTTCACATATTTTTTCAAGTAGTGAGGTGATTGGTAATCCAGTCACCAATTGTTTGGTCCCTATATGATGTAGACTCTTGAATTTCAAATGTCCATACCTGGAGTACCATAATCAGCTTTCATTATATGCTTCCATTGTGGTTAGACACTGCACTTCAGCTGCTTTGATGTCAACTTGGAAGGTTCTGTTGCTTGTCAATTTGCTTCTAATGATCAGGTTCTTTTCTGCATCAAACATTTCAAGTTTGTCATTCTTCATTAGAACACTAAAACCTTTCTCCACTAGTTGACCTATGCTGAGTAAATTGCATTTCATGTTAGGCACATAAAGAACATCTGTGATCATTGCCTTGGAGCCATTCTATCTTTTGATGATTACATTTCCCATTCCTTCCACTTCTAATGAGCTATCATCAGCAAACTTCACCTTGCTCTTCTTTGATGAATCAAAATTAGTCAACCACTCCTTATGCTTGGTCATATGATTTGAGCATCCTGAATCCAAGTACCAAGATCCAGTTTGTGAATCTCCACCACTTGTTGTTACCATAAGATTGAGTGGTTCTTGATCAGAGTCTTCTTGTGTTGCATAGACTTCTTCATGGCCATTTTGTCTTGCCTTCTCTGTATGACATTCATAGGAGTAGTGTCCCATTTTGTGACAGTTAAAGCACTCTACCTTCTTCTTATCAAACCTTTTGCTCTTTGTATTCATTCTTGACCCTCCTCTAGAAGATTCAGGCCAATCATGATTTAGTTTTCTCTATTCTTAATTCACCAATGTGTGGATGATGTGCATTTTGAGAAGATTCAGAATGGAACCACTACCAAGGAAGCTTGGGACACTCTAATTCTAAGTCATGTAGTGGGAGAAAAGATTAAAAAGGTAAAACTTCAGACCTTAAGGAGACAATATGAGTTGTTGTATATGGAAGAAGGAGTTGTTGGGAGATCTTCATCCATGAGTTATAATATTCCTCCATGGGTTAATTGAAAGAAGCATATAAGTGGGTTTGACACCACATCTTGACCCAAAACCTTAAGGCATTAGGTCTATGGGTCCATCCACTTATATGCTTTTTAACTCGCCCATTTTTGCCCAATGTGGAACTTCTTCATTCACACTTGGAATACCCTACATCTTCCCCTCAAGTATGAGTTCCCCTTCAAGTATTGGATACACCAAAACTCAACTCTCTATTTACTTACACCGTCGTTGGCTTATCCTTTCATCAATGGAACATGCCATCTTGACCTGTCGTTAGGAAGACTTTCGACACAAGGATCCATCATGGATCTACCGACCACGTGTCGCTTCAATACTTCATTGAGCCGTCAAACCACCTGCTCTGATATCACTTGTTGGGAGATCTTCATCCATGAGTTACAACATTCCTCCATGGGCTAAGTGAAAGAAGCATATAAGTGGGCTTGACACCACATCTTGACCCAAAACCTTAAGGCATTAGGTCTATGGGTCCATCCACTTATATGCTCTTTAACTAATCCATTTTTGCCCAATATGAGACTTCTTCATTCACACTTGGAATATCCAACATCTTGGATGAAGATCTCCCAACAAGTGGTATCAAGAGCCACAAGAAAAAGGGACCTGTTAAAGAAAATCAAGATTCGTTAAGGGTGAACGACTCTTCGTGCAGATCGAAGGAGCCAGTAATTGAAGACAATTCGCTGGAGTCCATAAAGCTGAGGTTGAAGGACAGATTCACTGATTAGAAGGACAATCTCTGGGCAAAATTCAAAATGGTGGGAAATGGCAACAATCTTCCATCAATGGGGCTCCCAATTCTCACTGATAAAAATTGGGATAGATGGAGAACACAAATGAAGGTGCTCTTCTGCTTTCATGAAGTAAGTGAAGTAGTAGAAGATGGAATTCTTCCATTACACACTGATGCCACTAAGTTATAGAGAGCAACCTTCAAAGATGCCAAGAAGAAAGACAACAAAGCTCTAATACCAGAATTTGTTGGGTTGTTACGAGAAAGAGAAGAAGAAAAGAGTGAAGGCAGTGAAGTAGAGAAGATTGGAGAGGAGAAATAAATGTATATGAGAATAATGTATATGCCTTATGTTGCATAGATTCAATATATACTATTTATAGTAAGCAAGACATAACTGGTTTTTGAATCTATCAACTACTTTCTATATTTCGAAAGTCTTAACTAACTCTACTTTTACACTTTATCCTACACTAGCTTGAGTTATAACTCTCTTTCAACAAATTTTACCAAAAATGTTATGTTTTATCAACTAGTTTATAAGCTCATAGTTTTCTGCTTCTAACCAATAAGTTCTCAGCTTATCCTATAAGCTCCCAATTGAATGATAAACTTCTAATTAACTTATAAGTTAGTTATGTTAAACATAACTTAAGCATGTAGGTGAATTTATTTAATAGTGGTAAAAAATAAGGTGTTAATTTAATGGTCCAATAAAGTTAGGCTCTCTACCATTGTACAAGGTTAAAAGCTAATATTTGATATTTGGGAACTATACTTGCTAAATGAAAAGTTATAGTATTCCGAATGAGATTAGTTGTCCTTCCAAATATGTGAAATCAAACCAAAAAAAAATACAAGTTGATTCAAACATGGCCTCATGACAGTTACAAAAATCTTTTTCATAACAGTATATTAGTTCAATTATTGCATTACTACCTATATAGTCCTTGAGTTAGACTCATCTCCGTTATTGGAGAGGCAAGTTATGAGAAATTGCATTGACAAACCAAAAGACAATGTTATTTATGACCTTTAGTTTTTATTGAAGTTGCAATTTTAGTCTTAAAAATACACTACAAAATACAATTTGTCTCTCCATTAATGGAGATGACTCTTACTTGTCCTTCTATATCCTAAATTTCATCACAAGTTTCATGCATGTCGTTTGAAAATGCAAGCAACGTGATAGAACCAAGAAATTCACACAAACGGTCCATCAAGAAAGAACCCATCATAATCTATCTTTGATGCTATGATTTATGCATAGGGAGCAGGGGTGCTTGGTCCTGCACTTGGCCTAAGAGGATATGTTTGGCTGCATATGTACAAATTAATTAGCATATTGCAAACAACACATACTTTTCCTATCCTAAAAACATTTGGTATAGTTGAAGGTGGAAATACTTGCAACTACTAAAGTAAGTACCAACTATGAAACATAGTCAGTTATGCCAGAATTTGTTTCTTACTAAAAAAGTGATATTTAATTCTATGGCATGGGGGTTGCAAGATAATGAAGACATGGATGGATATATCACCACAATTTAGCATTTAATAGCAGGTGTACAAGAGTCAATAGTTTATGTATGGGGTTATATCTTTCATCCAAGTTTATATCACTCTATATACCTGGTTTCTTATTGGCTAGAAAAATAAAATAAGAATTAAAAATATATTAATTTTATATTTTTTATCAATGATAATAGAATGATACATTAAGTAATATACATTTTGAAACAAAGTATATTTCATTTAGGTCTAATGCGATGTCTTGGCTAAACTTATTTTCACTTTAACGTGTGACCACCATCTTCCAATTGATCATTATTTAATTCACAGTTAAAGAATAAGATACCTATGTCTTATATTTTGCCACTTTTTGGGTCTTAACTCATAAGTTAATGCTTTACAACATGTAAAATGAAGGCCTATAAGCATGCATTTGGACCTGGGAGGAGAAGCATAGGAAACACTTAATTTACATAAAATTGAAATTAAAATTGAATAGAAAAATAGTATGGACAGCTACACATGCATGCCTTCACTTTTAACGCGTATATAATAAGAGGTGTCACTATTGCTTAATAGGACCACCTCCAAAAGCAACTTCCTTCTCAAGCACTTCATTTCATTATGGTTCCATTCTTTTCTTTGTAACTATCAGCAATAAATGTTTTTACCATTTATAAAAGTAAAAAAAATGGCCAGATAACCTTCAGCTTTCTTAAATCATTGCATATTCTGGTTAATTTGAGAATGTTATAATAAGTGGTTATTCTTGGGATTTGCATTCTCTTCATAAAGATTCATTTATCAAAAGCTTACGTGCACCACTTAACCTAATAGAGAGGTGTCAGATTAAAAGTTGTGTTTAATTTAGTTTAATTTATAGGCAATAAAGACAATAGAAAAGTGAGAGAAAAAGAAAAAACATTTTGGTTAAAACCTAGAGAAATTGTTTTAGATTTTGGTGATTGCTTGTTCTTTTACTGTTGGACTTGGTGTCCCTTTTTTAATATTAGTTGCTACAACTATGTATCATTGACTCTTACGGATTCTGGTAAGTTATGGAAATTATTATAGGCGACACGTAGTACTATTTGATATGTTTTTTTTGCCATATATTCTCATCTTAATTTAAGACTAGATTCTGTAGCACAGGAAAGAATTCTTTCTTATTATTAAGTCATTATGTTCAATTTCCCATCACTCATTTTAGTGGGCAGTTTGGTTTTTATGTGATTGATAGTTTAGAATTTGATAATAATATAAATTAATAATAATAAAGCAAGGGAAATGTAGTTATCTCTGCACTCATATTAGGTCCATTAGACCATCACCTCCACGAGTGGAGTATTAATGAGATATGATGATAGCTTTGTACAAAATTTTGTAACGAACAATTATTTTGTCTAGAGAGAGCTTACAGAAGGAGAAACACAGTACATATAAAATATGAGTAGATTTTCACCTCACAAAGTTGGTCGTGTAAACTTAATTTCCTTCCTTAATTCTGGCTATTTGTCTAATACGAATGCTAATGATTATGCTATCACTATTTTAATGCAAATATAAATCATGTGATGATCACTAAACTTCAATTACAATATTGCAAAAGATGCAGAATATTACAATATTGTTAAGAGGATAAGGTTGGTATAACGGTTAGTTTTTATAAGATTACGAGTCCAAATCTTGGAAACAGTTTTTTTGCTTGTGGAAGTAAGACTACATACAGCTAGCTTTCCAAAACTCATGAAGTCAGAGTTTCGTGCATCGGTCATCATTTTTATATAATGTTGCAAGCTAAGCAAAAAAGCATTACTTTTAAGATGCTGGATCTTTAATGTATTTGTTCTTCCTCTTCTCTTAACATCTTTCCTTTTGCTTTAGCACAAGGGCTTGAGCTCTTGTGGGTCCTTGGTATTTCCTAAAGCACTGTATTGATTCACAAGTTCATACCTGATACCTCTAAAAGTTTTCCAAAGCAAAAAGCCACAATTGAAGGTGGTGGGTTCCAACTTAATTTGATAGAAAAACACTTGATTATTATGAGCAAGAAAAAATCTGCTTAGAACTTTTTACTATTTAATCTGGTTGATTAAATCAGACATCCGGTTCAGCATACTACTTTAATCACTGAAGAATGTTGCATGGAATGGGTAAAAGGGTGAGGAGATTTCTGCACAGCCAACTAATTAATGCAGCCATGCTTTTCCAACTAACACGAATTTATTTCATCATGTGGATAATGTAGTAGATCAATAGAGTGATAGACTCCACTGAACATCTGGATCATCTGGAAGGGAATTGAGTCACCTTAGCTAGTGATCTCGAGTTCGAGCTCTTGGTATGCATGCAATGGTTATAAATAGAGAGAGAGCAGTGTTTTAAATTGCAGTTGTGATTATAGTTATAGTTGCATTGTTGTGATTATAGTTATAGTTGCATTGTTGTGATTGTGGTCATTGAAGTTGTTGCAATGAGGATTGTTCGACTAGAGCAAGATTATCTCCAATAGAAGATACCATTCACTATCCACAACTTGATTGTGTTTGGTGTGTAGCCACAGCTCATATCTTCCGTTCAGTCTTTGTTCTAAACAGTTTAATAATGCTGCCTGTAGTAGTAACTAATAACAAAAACAAATATTCTAATGTCAACTTCTAATATAAATTTCTAGCATGTGTCTCACCCATCTAAGTTAATATTTTTACTTTAGCATCACTTCAATTTGCCTTTTCCCCAAACTTTACTAAAGAGAAGTGACTGATTTGATTAAGAGTAAGAGGTTGAGCACATCATAAGTTAAGAAAAGAAAGTAAAAACCAGAAGGGAAAGAAAAGTGACATATATGCAGAATTGTTGGTTAAGATCAAGGTCCACTCAGAAAAGTTTTCCAATAACTTGATGATTAGTTAAAGCCAACCCTTTACAATGAAATTACACTAGTTAGGAGTTTTGAGAGCTTAATCACTTGAGAAACACTTCAAACAATAATTTTGGGTTTCTAAAAGGAACCTTTTCATTATGGTCTAATTACTCTTTGCAAACTTAAACATGGTACCCCACATTGAATAGAACAAAATTTATCTATGCCAAAATAATTTTATTTCTTTATTCTCAATCAAAAAATACTACCACGTATAATGTTGTTACTTTAAAAAAAATTATTATTTATTGATACATATTTATTAAAATCATAGTAATAATGAATTTAAGATCTTCTATCCCGTTTTCTTGTGCCTAGCTCATTACTACCTATTGGATTTTAAAAATATGCATCAATAAATATTAATTATTTTTAGTTAACAACATTACACATAATAATATTTGATTGGTTAAAATCATTTTGGGATAAATAATTTCTTTTCCATTGAATGGGCCCACATAGGGGCTTCAAGAAATGATGCCTTGCTTGGACCCATTGATATATCTTTAGAAGACCAGGACCTGATAGCAAGGTATTGCTAGTGAGTCAAGAAAAGCAAATGAGAAAAGAAGTGACACACTTGATGAGATGTGGATTGATGGGGTTCTCAACTTTCAATAGTAGTTATCCTGGTGGTACTAGCTGGATACATTTTTTTGGGGATCAAGCTACATGAAGGACAATAATTTTAACTTATGCAATAAGATTCAAGATATAACTTAAGTCTAGTCCTACTTCTAGTATGGTATCATTTTTTGGATTTCCATGGATGACTTTGCTCTCACTGCTGATGGTGGTTATATATTTGCCAATAGATGCTTTTGATAAGAATTTGGTTGGATTAGGCAATGATAATTTTTTATTTAGAAGATGCATACATTGACAATGTAAAAGTTTTTTTATACTCTCACTATATTATATATTATTCATACTCAATCAGCATAATTGCAATGGTAAACCCAACCATAATTTTAAACCATCACTGTTAGAAATTTGGATTCTAAAAATTAATAGAAACCACTGCTCACAGAATTCGTGGGAAATTAGGATGTAGTCATCAATGGTTAAGGCTGGCTAATTATACCAGATTCGCCAGTTAAAAAGCATGTTGTACTTTCCAGAGTTGCTATGATCTGATGCTCGACTTGCATTACTTTTTTGAGCATTTTTTAATGAGAAAAAAAATACTCAATTTAAATTGTTAGCATGAGTCATAAAAGAACAATATATTATTCCCTGAATGTGTAATAAAAAACTCATTGAATGAGTTATTTTACATCATTAAACTAATCTATTAGTTTCCTAAAGTTAGGATATACTATAACTAATGGCAACAATTTCTGGGACCGAAACCAAGGTTCTTTCCAATTTGAGATTATACAATTACCTTGATGGTCAATATTGAAAATAACTTCATTAAATATAAGACGCAATATTGAGAAGTTGCATAAAACAAGCATAAGGATATGCTGATCGAAAATAATTATCTCTAGTACTAGAGAGATAAGTTTCACTTATATTGAAAAGTAAAAGTGTCATGTAATTACATTTAAAGGAAAATTGTCATATTTTTGTGTTTTTCACATTGTTTATGATGTATGTGTTAAAATAGTTGAGATTTTGTTAGTCGGTTAGTTAATTTGGTTAGGGTAGTTAGTGTTTTCTTCCCTTTATATAGATGATTCAATGTAACTTTGGAATTTAATTCAATTCAATAACATTTTCTCATTCTTTCTTATTCATCAAGAATTTCTCTTATTCATGTCTACTATCATTTTAACAGATGCCCATACAATAGTGCATAAATCATACAAATTATCATTCCAACTTTCCAAAGTGCATAAATTCAATGGGCCAATTCATAGGATGCTAAAAACCCAAAAGACACAATATTCCATGACAATTTAAAAAAGCTGACTAAACAACTCTTCAAACTAGAGCCCATAATCTTTATTCTGAGCATAGTTAAAGGCCCACGAGCAGGCCTGAAGAGAAGGGCAAGTTACTTGGAAAAAACATATGGATCAGTAGCATTTGGTAATGGCAAGTAAGATTGTAATCATCCAGAGTCATGTTACCTACAAATACAATAACCTTGTTGTTGTTGTTGTTTATAACAATGCTTTCATTTTCCTGAATTTTCATATAAGAGACCACTTATAAGATACAATTTCACTATAATAATTTGCCATTCCATTATAAATTATGTTTTGATTGTTTTTAACCTAAGGTCTGTGGATTATTAAAAGCATCAATACCTTCAATTTCCTGCTTGCTGCAATCAGTGCTGTTCTGTCACCAAAGTTGGCAGAAATGAAATATGAAATGACGTTAGAAAAGTTTTGTGGGGTAAATTGATGAAGTCTTCACTTTGTTTTGAAGCTAAACAATAGAACATCCATTAAAATTAATGCATGCAATATTTAGAGCCAAACATTACACTACTAAATTATAAGCATTATCAAATGCATAAGAATAACAATTTGACAGACCCATAGGACTTATCCAGCATTGCAGAACTTTGTGAAAGAAGGATTAACTTGATAATGGTAACAAAGTGGAACGACCAATTTGAGAAAAAAATGAGGGAATAAATTGAAGGGAAAAATACAAGTTAGTATGTTTTTCCATAAAAAAATTGTACAACTTAAATCCACATTAAAGTTACACTTCTCATTTCGGAAAAAAAATAACAGTGTAATATTTCTCGCTTTGATGTCAGTTATAGAAATAACATTGCTTAAATAGGAAATATTGTATAATCCTCATCAATTGCTCTAATTAAATACGAGCTTCCAGCATAAGGGTTTGTTTGATAGTTGAATTTTGGAGGGGATGAATGAAAAAAGAAAATTTAAGAATCATCTCACTAATGTATTTTATAATTCTCAAGCCTTCATTTTCTTTTTATTCCTCTCAAAAATCCAATTCTCAAACTAAACTAAAAGTATCTAGTAAATGTTGTAGTGCATTACACTATGCCCATCACAAGTGAGGGGTTTCATTTTTTTACCTACACACATGATCTTATTCACATTATTCTTGTCCCAAAGAAACTTCATCTCCGCATGATAGACTTGTTCTTACTTTTATTCTTTCTCAAATTGGCTGTGATTATTTATTATAGTCATTCCTTAAACAAAAATTAAAAGTGATTTATAATTTTGAAAAAATGAACTTGTAGTTTTAAAAACTAATTTTAAGAAAAATACTCAAAATAGTTTGTTCTAAAAATGAAAGAAACTTCTAACAATTTGTCAACCAATTTTATACTTTAAAATTTTAACAAATTCCATTACATCTTCCTAACTAAAACTTTATTATTGTCTTAATCGAGTAAATAATAGTAACAAGACATTGATTTAGTGTTATAAAACATCATTGGATCTCTAAGATATATGGTTCGATTCCTAGAATTGATACTTATTGGAAGGAGCAGCCATAAACTCAAAAATGATTAGTTCATTATCCAAAAAGATATGTGAATACATGTACACCTCTATCCACTTATGTAAATAATAAATAAATATTTTATGTAATTATACTATTTTATAGTTCATTTTTAAATTTTAACTGTAAATTTTATGAACACCTCTATCCACTTACAAACTTCAGCTTCTAGTTACCTAGTTAATTTCAGAACTGGATAACAGTTACACACTATAATAAACTAACATTACAAGTTTTTGAGAATACTAAAATTTTAATTATGAAATCAACCAATATGCTTTCAAAATGGTTTGCCCTAAATTAATTTTGGGTTTAGAAGCAAGTTTGGGACACAGAACCAAACACACACATAATCTGTATCATTTAGTTTCATCCTCACCTTTGTATATTCTACAATTTCGTAAGATTTATCAAATTTATAAATAAACTTCGAATTCCCCAATAAGAAGAATCTCTCGTTAATCATCCTTTAGTTTCTTTCATTTCGTTCTCGAATCCTGTTATTGGATAATTCTTCTCGTTCTCGTGTGATTGGTTAACAGCAGCACTGGTTTTTCGATTCCTGTTATTTCTCTCTTCGGGTCAGTTTTTATTACTCAAATTCTGTTTAGATTTTTAACATATAACAATTTGTGTGTTTGTACAATTTAATGGGTCTTGGGTTCCATAAGCTATGTGGGTTGGGGTTAGGTTTTGATTGGAATCTTTGTGTATAGAAAAAAAGCACTATTGGAGTGTTAATCGCGTTAAGTGCATGAAAGCACCATAGGAGATTAGTCTCTTACCTATAGAGTGGGATTATACTATGGGAAAACAAAGAAAACAATTACAAGTGGTTATGATGCTTATATAGCCAAATACTTAGGTTGATTATGCAATTTTCAGTTTATCTGTTTTATTTTATGAGGTAATACATAGTGCAAAGTGAATATCTGAACTGTTTGTTAAATATATTTAGATCATCCAAGACATACATTGTGGTGAAATTTATATGGACCCGTCTATTGTGAAGCTACTGGAAGACGATGAGGTTTTATTTCCTTTCTTTTTTTCTCTCCTTATTTGAAAATATATGGTCTTATTGAATAGGGGCTGAACTTATTATACCCACCGTGTTTGAACGTCTGCACTCTGCAGGACGAGACAATGCATTCAGGGGTGGACTTGGAAGCGTTCCAGGCTGCCTTAAATAGGGATATTGGAGGAGATGCGTCTGCTTCTCAGCCTTCTGGTTCAGACTCTGGTATCCCTCAAATTCTGGTCATATTTGATTTGATTTTTTATTTTATTGCAATTTTTTATTATGCTATTAAATTTGTCACGCCTTCAACCAATGTTTGAGTCTATTGTTTATATATGAAGAATCAAAATGATTAAAAGAAACTTAATTTGTTATCATGGTGTTTGAAAACTAAACTATTTTGGTTGTCGATTAAGTTAGTTAGCTATGTCTCAAGTTTATTTCTTCTTTTGTCCTTTGTGTTTCTTTGAATGCAATTTGATCAGCACTAGTTAGGAAGATCCAAGATATGTTCTGCAATTATCTATATGGACTAAACAAATTTCTGCTTCACTGTCAAATTATTCTGATGCCCTTTGTACAACTAGATATCTGTGTGGTTAGGTTTCTTGTCCTTCTGCTGACTGTTAATTTTCTTGCTTGTTTTAGTTTTAGTTCTATTTGACTGTTGAGTAATATGATTTTTAATATTTGCTTGGTAACTTCTCAATTGCACATACTTTACGTGCTACTACTATCATTGCCACAGCTTTGTCTCAAGGAATCAACAATTCAGTCAGTCAGGCAATACCGCAGTGGCCAACTTCTAGCCATGACAATAGAACTGACAGTCAAAATCAAGAGTCTAAAACTGCACAGCAGCGAGAGCAACTTTCATCTGAGGTGGAGCTGAAGCAACATGGATCCCTTCTGGAACAATCCCAACATGTTGCTTCTCAAGTTGTAAATAATCCTCCTTTTTCACAGAAACAATCTCACGATGAATTTCACCAATCGCAGAATGTACAAGTTTCCGTCCAAAATTCTCAAATGATTGGTATTCAAAATTCTGGAAAAGATCCTGTCCATAATCACGAGATAGTCCAAACACATAACCCTAGTAATGAATCTCAGTATGCGAAGTTGCAGCAGATCAGTAATCAACAGGATACCATTACTGAGCAGCCAAGAAGCCTAATGAACCAGCCTAGTAAGCAGGTACCATTTGGCCTGTTGCTACCTATCTTGATTCCCCAACTTCCGAAAGATAGAGCCATGCAACTGCAAACTCTATTTACTAAATTGAAGGTGGGTTTCTTTCTCTTCCTCTCTTTATGTGCTAATTTCAACATCTTTGCTACTAATTTTCTGTTTTGTCCATTTTGTTGCCTTTCATTTTAGAAAGAAGAGGTTCCGAAAGACAGTTTTGTGCGGCTTATGAAAGGTATTGTAGGGGACCAGATGCTCAGATTAGCAATAGCAAAAGTGCAACAGGTAGGTAGGAAACATGGTTTGTCTCGTGTCATTGATGGTTTTTACTAAAGCAGTTGAATATTGATGTCAAGTTTGCTAAAGTTCATCCATTTATGCTGTTATAGATAAGGCCCAACCAAGGACCTGCTGGCCAGCAACCTGCTGTAAGGATGCCAACTGTTGGTTCAGGTGCAAGACAATTTAATGATCCCCATGCTTTAGCACAACTTCATCAGAGAAGTATGAATGCTACTGCAGACCAATCTCATATGATATCTTCATCTGTCCATAATGCGGGGAGCAATGCTAGAAAGTCTCAGGAATTGGATGCTAAAATAGAATCACAAGGATTGCAAACAAGCCATTTACCAACTTCCAGTTCCAACATTGGTAGACAAGAAACAGAAAGGTCATCAGTTCACGTACAAGGGCTTAATAAGCAGCAGCAGCAACATCTACATTTCTCTTCTGCATATGGAAGTACTGGTGGTAATTATAACCCTTTTTCTGGAACAACCACTAGTTCCACTTCATCTATCAAACCACAACTACTTGATTCGCACTTGGGTCAAACTCCACATCAAAGCACTGGTCCAAATCACATAGGTGGGGTACCACAAGGTTTGAACACCAGTATGCCAAAACTTGAACGGCATAATTCTTTCAATGATCCCAAAAGGCTACCTGGTGGATCTATGTCATCCGTGGTAAATAATACAACACCCCAGCAAGCTTCACATGCTTGGAAACCATCAATAAACAAAGAACAAAATGTGAGCTTGTTGTCATCTGTTTCATATGTAAAAAAAGAACCTAGTGACCCGTCTACTGAGCAGCAACATAGGCTTAATTTGTCTAAATTGCATGGCTTGCCTTCTGTTAATTCTTCACAGATTGAACAGGGTAGTTCTAATCAAGGAATTGTAAAGGATGAGTTTTCACGAGGTCTTCCAGCCTCCACAAGCATGCCACCAACAACATCTACAGGCCTGCCACCACACAATTCTGCTCCCCCTTCTGTAATGACCCAACCAGATCCTAGTGTCTCAGTAAGTTTAGACTAATATAAATATCTTGTCTTAAGATACAAGGGGTAATTTTGTATGGATCACATGATGGCCAACTATGTTTTTGTTTTCAAGAGCATTGTGCTTCCCTTAGTACTATGTTAATATTGAATGCATATCCAATGTAATTGTTGATGCACAATTTCCTTCCCCTCTGAATTTGATTGATTAATGTTTCAGATCCCATCAAGCACTTCTGGAATTATGGCAAGGGCACCTATGAAAAAGCCTTTTCCTGCCCAGAAGAAACCACTTGAAGCACTTGGTTCCTCACCTCCTCCTTCAAGGTGATGTATTGTTTTGCTGTTTTTTTATTTTATTTTACTTGCAGACCCCACTTAATGGGATTAAGGCTTAGTTGCTGTTTTATTTTATTTCACTTCTAACTCATTTTGATATATGCTTAATGTGCATGTTATCCTACAGTAAGAAACAAAAAACATCTGGGGGATCTGTAGAACAAAGCATTGAACAACTTAATGATGTCACTGCTGTTAGTGGAGTTGATCTTAGGGTATGATACTTTGTCATGTTGAACTAAGCCAGAGAGCTCAACGAGCAGGGAATGCTTACTGTTTTATTTCAAAATCTGAAGTTTATTTGTTTCTTATTTTACAGGAAGAGGAAGAGCAGTTATTTTCAGGGCCTAAGGATGACAGTCGAGTTTCAGAAGCATCTCGAAGAGCTGTGCAGGAAGAAGAGGAAAGACTGATTTTGCAGAGAACTCAATTGAATAAGAAATTGGTTGAGATTTGTTAGTGTCTTATTCATGCCATATCTCCGCCCATCTGTTTTATTTCTTTCCTTTTGAGCTTATGTACTAGGCCTCCAACCTTACAAGTGTATTATGTTGTTACTCTGGCAGTGGTCAAATATGGCTTGAAGGGTATTGGCAATGATGTAGAGAGATGCTTGTCACAGGTGAGATTTATGCAAATTTTTGCTTTCCGTTTCATTCGGTTTGCATTTAATCTTAAGACTAATAGCAAATGTTCAGTGTGTGGAGGAAAGAATGCGTGGACTAATAAGTAACCTGATTAGACTGTCAAAACAGGTCAGTTGTTTTCTCCTGCTGCTTACGTGAATAAACTTTCATAATTGCATAAAAAAAATTAAATTTAAGAATTTTCCTACCAGCGGGTTGATTTTGAGAAGACAAGACACCAGACTGTTGTCACCTCAGATGTTCGGCAGCAAATCATGACAATAAATAGAAAATTAAGGGAAGAGTGGGAGAAAAAACAGGCAGAAGCAGAGAAGCTTCGAAAAAGTAATGATGTGAGTTCCACACCTTGAATGTGTAATGAGTTACAAGATAAAAGTCTGTCCATGCACATTTCATCTGTGTGTCTATCATGTAACTTGCCAGTTTGCATTTCAAACCTGTGTCTATCATGTAATCCCTATAATGCTATTTTGAAGTATAGATCGAGAACAATACTGGAGTTGATGGTGACAAAGAGAAGGATGAAGGTCGTAAATCAACAAAGGTATTTATACCATTCTTATATTTCACTTTTATCTATGTAGGAAATCTTTCTGTTGATTTATATAATATGCTGCAGGTAAACAAGGAAGAGGATGAGAAGATGAGGACAAATGCTGCAAACGTTGCTGCCCGCGCTGCTGTTGGGGGAGATGATATGCTGTCGAAGTGGCAGCTTATGGCCGAACAAGCCAGGCAGAAACGTGAAGGGGGGACAGACATGTCATCTGGTTCTCAATCCGCTAAAGATGTGAACCGCAAATCTTCATCAGCATCTGGAAGGAGTATGAAGGATAATCAAGAAGGGGATAAAAAAGGTCCAACTATTCCATCTTCAGGTAAGTTTTGTTAAAGCTTTTCAGCCATCATTTAGTTGTGAAAGAAATCGACTGCAAAATAGCAGTCAATTATATATATATTCACCATGCTGATATCTGTAATGCTTATCTTAATTTATGTATTAAAAAGGTTTGTTAATATATATGACCGGAGGAAGTAGACTCCATTAGAATATCTCACATTAACATAGAATGAAATAACTAATATATGTTTTGCTTAATGTTCAAATTTGTTTATGTGGGGTGGGGGTTTGAAAATGTTCTCTAAGCTTTGAATCTCCTCCTCTTTTCAACTACCTTGGCTATTGATCACCTACCTTGGCTATTGTTCTGTTGCATAAGGTGTAGAATACTAAATGCTTTATTTTGCCATCAAATTGGCTTCAATGAACTTTGTATACAAAGGTTGCAGTTTGAGTTAGTACTGTTTTGATTGTTTGTGCTGCTTTACCATTGCTATTTTGCTCTTTTGATTTTCCAACAGGGACTTCTAGAAAACATGGGAAAAATCATGCTCTCGCATCTCAAACTAGGGTAGATCGAAGCATCTCTGTCAAGGATGTAATTGGAGTCCTGGAGAGGGAACCCCAGATGTCCAAATCACCACTCATATATCGCTTGTATGAGAGAATTCATTCTGATGCCCCAGCTGAACAAGGTTAAACTAAGCACCCAAGTGTTATTAGTTTTGTAATTTTATCGCCTAAACTTATTGTTAACTTCCTTTTACCAACTTAAATTGAAAGGTTTCCTCAAACTGGGAAGTTTTCTTGTTAAATTTGATTTTCTCACGATCACTTCGTGAGGAGTTTGCTTGCCTTTTGTCCTTTACATATATCCCTTTGTATATTCACTTGGCAAAATTGGAAAATTACAAAAAAATTAGGTGTTGATATTTTGATGCTTGTGTTGTTTTCATTTTTTGTTGTGGAAAATTTAGTATCTTTCTTAAACATGTCATATACTGTTAAACTGATTTTATGCTGTCAAATACAGTTGTAAGTGCTGCCTATAGAAAGTAGCTAGATTATTGGGCTATGTCTCTCAAGTTTCATGCTTGAGGAAAGTTTGGTGCTTGCAACGACTACAGCTTGTTCTCCCAATGACATAAAAAATGCTGTCTCTAAAATTGTTTGAAAAGTGTGATCAAGGCATGATGAACACTTTTTGATCTGCTTAGTCAGTGAATAAAGTCTCAACTAGTGAAGTTTATGGTGTGACCATGATGGAAATATTGACGTGCAACAAGCAAAAATAGTGCCTTCAACTAAATCCTGATAAATCTATTATAGGCACCTAAAGAGAATTTCTCTGTATTTCGTGGGATACTTTTAGCACTGCTTAACATTATTCATTTTTAATCTAATTTTAGTTTCTTTTTCGTTAGATTTGAACGAGTATATCTTCTATCTCGTGAAGAGTGTCACTCCATGTGATTGATCATAACTTAATTTTCAAATTTTTAATTGAAGTATATTTTTTCCAAGTAATAACATGGAATGACACATTGAGTGATACACTTTGTGATATGGAATATGTGCCCATGAATTGAACACCATTGGAAAATATCATTAACCATGTGCAAAAATTACTTATTTGTAAAAGATAAATAATTTGTACTGATAGTAATTATAAAATTCAAACGAGAATGGCCTTTTGCAATCTGAAACCCTCTATTACTTCCACACCCCTTTCCAAACTCAAGAGGGTAAAAAATGTCATGATTTTTTAGTTTTTTTTTCTTTTCAATTTTAATATCAATTCATGTTAATTTCATGTTTTTTATTGCATGTTAGGACTTCATTACCCTGATGTTAGTTGATCATTTACAATTAGTTAACCAAACAACATGATATACTAGATTTGGAATTGTTGAATGATAAAACTGCAATCGTTTACCTTCAATAATTTATTAAATTAACAAATCTCGTGATTCTTTGTGCTTTCCTTAATTAGTTTTTTGAATGACCAAGTTGGATACTTAATTAAGGAATTTAGGAAAATGTTATTTATTGGAATGCATGCCCATTTATTGTTACGTAATGGAGTAGATTTGAAAGAGGTGATTGATAGGAAAATACACCAGAGTTTGGGTCACTACATAATTTAATACAATTGTTGCCGGAAGTCTAGGTTCCTTGTGTAAAGTTTTTTACACCTTCAAGGTATAATCTACAATTGATTTGTAATATTTTTATTTAAAAGTCAATGGTAATTAACATATGAATGATGGAAATTTTCTAACAATGTAAAAAACATATACACTATTAGTGTATACATATTAAATCATTTGTAAATTTCTCATTTGTTTCTTGCATTATTTATTTACATTAATTTTATTTAAAGAGTGGAATATTTATGCACTAATAGTATAAAGAAGATTAATACACAATCAATATATTTTCATACTTCATTTTGATTACTTTTTTGTAGAGTTAATGATGATTAAAAAATTGTGTATGATACAATGATAATAGTATAAAAAACTCTTACATGCATACATTTTTTTTCTTTTATTTAAAAGTTAATAATGATTAGAAATGAATAATAGATAATATAATAACACTATAAAAAATTCTTACACTATCAATATATATATTTTCTCATTATTAAATTATGGCAAAAATGGAA
The DNA here is from genome assembly GCF_001865875.1 of Lupinus angustifolius. Taxonomy (NCBI): domain Eukaryota; kingdom Viridiplantae; phylum Streptophyta; class Magnoliopsida; order Fabales; family Fabaceae; genus Lupinus; species Lupinus angustifolius. The sequence goes on along the minus strand of NW_017722374.1, from coordinate 1,482 downwards.
CCTTAATTTTTAGTCTTTCAAAAATATTTGAGATTCAGTAACATAGTGAATGAGATTTTTATAGAAAAACTTATGACACATATAACAAGCTATATTTAGATAGAATGATTTCTTTGTATTTTCTGTTATGGATGTTATATTGAATTAAAATTAGTTTTTTATTGTGTCATTATTTTCCATTTTGTTAATGAATGATATTTTCTTACCTTGTGACTTAATAAAGGACGTTATTCATAAGAATCAAAAATTTTATCTTTATTTTTTCTCTAAATCTAATAAAATTTTATATTACTATATCAGTATTTTATTAATAGTAGTTTTAATATACAGTAATAACGGATAGTATAAGAATATATATTCGCTATTCATATTTAATCTTAATTAAATCTTAATTTTGAATGTAAGTAACAGAATGAATGATGTAGTGATATATTAACAATATAATAAAAAAAAACTTCCTCATGCTACATGTCACTTTCTCCTTACATTTTTTCCTTCATGTCACATGTCACATCCTCCTCACATATTTTTCTTCCTACTTTTTATATATTTTATATGCTATTAACATTATAATAAAAAAAACTTTATCATGCCACATGTCACTTTCTCCTTACATTTTTTTCTTCATGTCACATGTCACATCCTCCTCACATCTTTTTCTTCTTACTTTTTATATATTATATATTTTACATGCTAATAATAATTTAATATTAATTAGTGATTGGTTCATGTCGCTACCCCACTAAAATTGAGTGTTTACGACAACTATGTTTTGTTATGTTAAAAAGTAATAGTCATTGAACATTAGATGAAATTGAAATCATTTTTCACATTCAAATTATTTCTTTACATTAATCTATCTATATAATTTAATGTTTACCATTAATCTGAGAATAATTGTACTTTTTCACTTCATCAAAGTTTTTTGACATTTTTGCACTGAATTTTAATATTACGGTTCAGATTCTTTGAATTTTAATTTTTCTCTATTAACAATATAATAAAAAAACTCTCTTATGTCACATGTCAATTTCCCCTTACATTTTTCCTTCGTGTCACATGTCACCTCATTCTCACATTTTTTCCTTCCTACTTTTTATATATTTTATATGTTAATAATAATTTAATACTAATTGTAGAAAATTCAAATTAAAAATTATCAATTTATTTTTCTTATGTGCTTGAACATGCAACTACACAAGTAAGATGTATATTCTTAATATATGAATGTATGAGTAATATGTGCGTTTTAACTATGCGGCTGCATGAGTAACATGTGTTTTCTTAGTAATGTGAATGTATGAGTAACATGAGTGTTTTTAGCTATGCGAATACACGGGTCACGTGTAATCTATCTATCTATTAACAATATAATATAAAAAAACTTCCTCATGCCACATGTCACTTTCTCCTTACATTTTTTCTTCATGCCACATGTCACATCCTCCTCATATATTTTTCTTCCTACTTTTTATATATTAT
>NW_017722373.1:0-43084 GCF_001865875.1 Lupinus angustifolius | reverse complement strand
ATGTCAATTTCTCCTTACATTTTTTCCTTCGTGTCACATGTCACCTCCTTCTCACATTTTTTCCTTCCTACTTTTTATATATTATATATGTTAATAATAATTTAATACTAATTGTAGAAAATTCAAATTAAAAATTATCAATTTATTTTTCTTATGTGCTTGAACATGCAACTACACAAGTAAGATGTATATTCTTAATAATATGAATGTATGAGTAATATGTGCATTTTAACTATGCGAATGCATGAGTAACGTGTGTTTTCTTAGTAATGCGAATGTATGAGTAACATGAGTGTTTTTAGCTATGCGAATACATGGGTCATATGTAATCTATCTATCTATCTATTAACAATATAATATAAAAAACTCCCTCATGCCACATGTCACTTTCTCCTTACATTTTTTCCTTCATGCCACATGTCACATCCTCCTCACGTATTTTTTCCTACTTTTTATATATTATATATTTTATATGCTAATAATAATTTCATATTAATTAGTGATTGATTCATATCGCTACCCCACTAAAATTGAGTGTTTACAACATCTATGTTTTGTGGTGTTAAAAAGTAATAGTTATTGAACATTAGATGAAATTGAAATCATTTTTCACATTCAAATTATTTCTTTACATTAATCTATCTATATAATTTAATGTTTACCATTAATCTAAGAATAATTGTACTTTTTCACCTTATCAGAGTTTTTTTGACATTTTCGTATTACAGTTTAGATTCTTTGAATTTTAATTTTTCTCTATTAACAATATAATATAAAAAACTCCCTTATGCCACATGTCAATTTCTCGTTACATTTTTTCCGTCATGTCACATGTCACCTCCTCGTCACATTTTTTCCTTCCTACTTTTTATATATTTTATATTATATATTTTATATGTTAATAATAATTTAATACTAATTGTAGAAAATTCAAATTAAAAATTATCAATTGATTTTTCTTATGTGCTTGAACATGAAAATACACAAGTAAGATATATATTCTTAATAATATAAATATATGAGTTATATGTGCGTTTTAATTATGCGAATGTATGAGTAACATGTGTTTTCTTAGTAATGTGAATGTACGGGTAACATGTGTTTTTTTAGTCATGCGAATGCACGGGTCACATTATTTAATTACTATCATTATATTATCTAATTAAAAGATAACAATGATATATATATTCATGAAAAATATATGTATTTTTATTATTTTGATTAAATTTATCAGAAAAAATATATGTCATATCCTAACTTAGTGTGTTTTTAATTTATGAGTTATTTTCATACAATGATTATTAGCTAAAACATAATCAAATAAATAACATTTAATTATACAATATTTGAATGCTAAAAATATATTCAAATATTTATACACAATGAACATTAATCTAAAATAAAACATAAGCATTTAAGAGATATGCTAAAAAATATTTATGACTTTATATGATACTTATAAACGTAATCACAAAAATATAATGAAAAAATAACTCCTTATATTTATAATTTTATATAGAGAATATAGAGGTGAGATATTATCCAATACAATTTGAATTTTATTTATTGAGTTGTTTAAGAATCAAATATTTTCTATAATCACACTTTCAACAAATAAATGCTTATACAAACACATTTATAATTGTTAATATTCTACATATACACTCAAAAATCAATGTTAATATTGCACCTATATGAATAGAAAAATATAATGGTTCAATATATGATTTATTAATATTATAAAATATATGTATATTATATTCGAATTATGAATAAATAAAGAAGCGACCCGTGCAAGTGTACGGGTACACTGGTAGTATTTATATATAAGAGATGTTTTGTAAACAAAACGTGTAATTTATTTATTTTGAAAAAATAGTAAATAAAAAAGCGAAAGCATACAATAAAAAAGCGGCAGAAGATGCTTTGGTGTGCAGAGCAGATTATACTTTCCCCTCTTCTATTCATCTTTTCCTTCTTTTCAATCATTTCCTTCTCAATTCTCCCACCTCTTTTCCTTTCTCCTTTCTAAACCAACCATCTCAATTCCTTCCTAATTCATAAAACTTTTCTTTCTTAACTTCACAACACAACACCATCATTTCCCTCTGATTTCAAAAATAAAAGTAAAAAAAAAACAAAACCATGGAGCTTTTAACCGCAGCCAATATCGTACTCTTCGCTTCCCTCACTCTTCTCCTCTCTTTCCTTATCACCAAGCTCGTTTCCTTCTCCATTCCCCACACAACAACAACAACCAACAAGCTCAACCAGTTACGCCACGTGTCAAGTGAACCGTTAACGGTTCAGACCGAGAGCAAGGTCCAATTTCAACTTCCAACGAATATAGAAACCGATCATAACAAAGAAAAAGTAAATGAAGAAACTAAAGCTGAATCTAACGCTGTTGAATTGTCGGTGATACCAGACATTTTTGCAGTTGAATCCTCAGAAGAGTTTGATCCTGAAGCTGATCTTAACGGTTCTGTTGCGGAACAGAGGAATAAGGATTGTGATTCGATTGAAAAAATCAGCGTAGAAAAACAGTCCTCTGTTGAACAAGAGAGGGATGTGATTTTGGATGATTGGGAAGGGATTGAGAGAACTGAGTTAGAGAAGGAGTTTATGGCGGCTACGGAATTTGTTGTTGGTAATAATGGTAGTAAAAGTGTTGGAAACGATGTGGAGATGGAGTTATATGGACTTCATAAAGTTGCAACAGAAGGACCATGTCGCCAGCCTCAACCAATGCCTCTCATGCTCTCTGCACGTGCCAAGTGGTATTCATTTAGATCATAAATTATAATTACACTCCGAGATTTAGTGAAACTACACAAAAACCGCCACTAGTTTATCTGCATAGCATAGTTGCATACATTACAATGCATATCCCTGAGGTGAAGTTGAGTGTAATTACACTTAGTTCTAAGGGGAGGTTTGTTTTAAGTAGATGGTGATAAGTTTAATTAAACTAAATCTCACGGTATTGGTGCAATTTAATTTTATATTATTATTATCTAGTCATTTAGTCCTTGAAACCGTAGTGAGGGACTTGTATGATCTTGCTTAGAATGACTTGAGAAAATTAACATATTAGTCCTTGAAACTGGCAGTTAGTGAAGTTGATATGTGGGGATCTATTTCACTGTGGATATGAGGGACTCATGATCTTTCTTAGTATCTCAAGGCCTAATTTGATAATTTATAAAATTCAAAGATACATACTGTTTACTTTTTTCGGTCATTAGCAACTTATGGTTCACCACTTCGTCTTATGTTGGTGTTTTTTTAAGTTGCCCCTGCATTAGAATAACAGCCAACATTTGTTTATACCATTAAAGGTTAGAGGAGTAGAGCTACATTGGAATGCTTAATATCATGAAAGATTCTAGCATGTTCCTTGAGTAACAAAGTATATCTCCATTTCATTTCATAATATCTGTCTTTTGCTTTAAGGTTCTTACCTAAAAATTAAGAAATCTAATGAGTAATTTTAATTTTAGGGAAATATAAGTGCATTTTTCTATATTATTACTCATTCATTTTATCGACGCTCTCTCATTCCATTTAGTGGAGTTATAGAGAGACAAAAACAAAGTTAAAAAATATAATTAGCCTTCTTGGTTATCTAAAGTGATAAATAAAATAAAATAAAATAATCTGTTTCTTCTGTAAAATGGGAGACACTATGAAACATGAGTACCACCCATTTTAGTTCTTGCCCTAAAATTTATATGAATGTGTCTGAAGCCAATGATAGAGATATGCCTGAAACCTTAGTTAATCAATACTTCAGGATCATACATAATTTCTAGTATTTGTGTTCTAAGTAATAACCATAGAAGTCCATAACTAGTATTGTAGTATAATTATCAGGCTGTGTTTTTAGCTGAAGTAATTGATGGGTAGGTCTCATGCATTTGATTGTATTTCTCAAGACAGACAGTATACACAAATTTGGACAGATAAATGATGTATTCAATAAAAATACTTAACTTGCAAGACTGTATATACATCCTGCTAATATTAAAGATGCTAGGAAATACTGAATAGAGAAAAAATAAGCAAAGTGTAACAACAAATGCAGTCGTGCTGTATTAGTTACACGATATAGCTTGATTGCTAGTTATAATAACAGGGTTGAGAGCTGCTCTGCTTTGTATAGTGACGGACAGTAGTGATTACTTTGTGCAAGGAATGCTTGGCAAAAGCTGGGGAACATGAGTCCAGAGGTTGCTATGGAGCAGTATATCAGCCTTGTTTCGGATAAAGTTCCTGGATGGATCAAATATGCTTCTGCTGTGAGTTTGTGCTGTTAAGGCATATTTTCTTGTCTTTTAATATTATAAATGACATGATCGATGGAGAATTTGAAGCATATCCTTTTGCAGGGAATCAGGAAACATGAGCTTGTAGGGTCAGAAATTTCGGAGTCAGTTGCTGCTCATTTGAGCACATCTTTGTCTCATCAACAAATGATATTAACTGATAGGTAATTGTAAGTCTTTTTTTCTTCTTTTTGTGTTACATGGTAGTCCAGTTTTATTACTATCACTGTTGTATCTGTTCTGATTAACCTTTTGTTCAATATTACTAGATTTAATTGTAGTGTATCTGATTTTGTGGTTACAAATTACAACATGTCCTCTTCAGGGAACTTGAACAAGAGAAAGAATCCAGTGCCCATGACCGGAGTCCACTTACTGAGGCAGGTTTGGAGAACAATGTAAAATCGCAAATCATTCTGACTGATTACTTATATAACATTATTCCAATTTAGCATTAGAGGTTAATATGTTATATGATGATTACAAAACCCCAATGATATCAGGGGTTCACTGAAGTGAGGAACCAAAATTGAAACTCTTGGATGGACATTGCTCCAAGAATTTTATAGAAAACCATGAACACTTGAATGTGGGATTGGTCTCTGAAGCAATTCCTCCACCATTGTTTGATCTACTTATGGCATACCCAATTCTTCTAAAAAGGTTAAGTGGAGGTCTAAATTGTTTTTTATATCTAGACTGTATTAGGCTTCATATTTAAATTATCCACACTTAAGCTCAAAAGACTTTTGTGCGAAAGAACTTTTTAACCTTAACAGAAATAGCTTAAACTTTTATGTACAAAAAAAAAGCTTAAACTTTTGAAACAGACCATCTTTCAAAAACTGCAATTAACTGGATTGATCAATTTCCCCCATGACTTGCAATCTAATTTTCTGTGTTGTTTATCTTCATTTCTTTTTTAATAATGTCTCCCACCAAAACATGAAATTTCATTTAGGACTTGGATTGCGTCATGGCCATGTTTTATGTGGTTTAGTGAGCTAATGAATGAAATGCTTTGTATGAAAATTTCATTTCAGACTTCGAATATTTCGTTGCCTTGTTATAGTGGTTTAGTGAGCTAATTAATGAAATGCTTTATATTATAACCTCTGATTAGAATGCTGAGGGTGATGCACTGAAAGTTTCACGTGCGAAGAGCTCTGATGGTGCACACGCTTCATTCCTAAAAAGATGATAATGAAAATAATATATCTGATATAGATTTTTAAACTTTAATGTTTTCCTTGCTCTATAATCATGTGATGTTTTATTCTTCGATTTCATGGTTAGAATTGTTGTAGTAATTGAAATTCTTTAGTGGATTGTATAAACAAGTTAGCTTAGCGTGAATATTTCAGGTTAAGAAATGATGGCTTCTCTCTGCTTGTATTCCTCGACGTGACCTTCTCCATAATTTCAGGAAAAATAAGACTCGGTCCAAGAAATTTGCTTTCTCCTTTGTTCCTTAAATCATATGCTGATTATGATATATATGTGTTCTTAAATATCGAAGTGTATAGTGCATAAATAAATTCTTGTATATATGATCTGGCATGCTTCCGTATATTGCTTACTTTCATGTTGTCAAACCAATTTATTTAGTGTCAGTTTGTGAAATGAATGTGAAATCTTTCATTTCCTTTCATTTCCCCCCAAATTCCATCTTGCAGATAAACCTGAGTATCGTTTCACCGTTGTGGCTATTCCATTTAAATCTTGTTACTTTCTATTTCAACCATCATCCCAATTTGAATAATTAAGTTCACAGTTACCAGTGTATGTTCTTCCAGCAAGCCATGCCTTCTTTTTTTTGGGTAAGAAAGGAGAGCCTTATAATCCTCTGTCATTATTTCTCTTAGGAAAGATTTCAAAGCTTAAATGCAATTGTATTTTGTACTTCTTTCACTTATAAACCCAGGTTAGAGGAAGTGAATAATTTCCAATGACATTGACTTACAAAATTAAACTCACTTTTATTTAAAAAATGACTGAAATCAGAAAAATAGCACGGAAGTTAAATGTGTTGGAAGTTAAATGTGTTGGAAGTTAAATGTGTTGGAACTTAATGGTTTGATGAACAAAATACCGAGACAGAAGAAGTTTAAGTGTAAGCTAATTTTAGAAAGTGTAGATTGGTTAACAACTATCAATTCAATAACCAACTTCTATTTATAGCAAGATCAATGTTTACAAGCCTAAACTATCCAAGCCCAATATACACTTATACTACAAGCTATGAATTACATTTCATGATAACATTCTACCTTAATTCAAGCTTGATAGACTCATTACTCCTAGCTTTCTTCTTTGAGCTTCAAAACTTACTCTCTTGAGTGTCTTTGTGAATATGTCAGCCTACTGCTCCAAGTAGGGGCAAAATTCTAACTTCAAATTACCCTTCTCAATTTGATCTCTCAAGAGGTGATATTTGGTCTCTATATGTTTATTGTGTCTATGAGAAACTGGGCTCTTGGACAGATTGATAGTTGACTTATTGTCCACGAATCACCAATGCCAAGTCAGTATGCGCACATAATTCATTGAGCAAAGATTTCAACCACAGACCTTGACAACTTCCTAGGCAAGCAGAGATGTATTCAGACTCACATGATGAGAGTGTCACCACCTCTTGTTTCTTTGAGCTCCAACTAATAGATGCATTCTTGTATTTGAATAGGTAACCATTGATCCTTTTCCTATCATCCTTATCCACACAACAATCTGCATCTGTGTAGTCATAGTGTTCTTTGTTTCTTCTGCTCACAAGTTATACTGGCTGAAAGAATCACACCAAAATCTATGCTTCCTTTTAAGTACCTGAATAACCTTTTCACAGCCTGCATATGTGATTGCCTAGGATCTTCCATGTGTCTACTAACCAAGCCCACTCCATAAGCTATATCTGGCCTTGAGTTGCAAATTTACCTTAATGAACCTACCATTTGTCTGTACAAAGTTGAATCAGTTGCTTCATCATCAAGGTTGCCTTTGCTAAGAGTACTTCCCACTTCTACTGTGTTGCGGTAGGATTGCACTCAAGCATACCAAATTTGTTGAACACTTCAGAGATGTACATCTTCTGATGCATCAAAATGCCACTTTTTATCATAGCAAACTCTATCCCTATGAAGTAGGAAAAAGTTCCTAAATCTGTCATCTCAAATTCCATTTTCAGTCTTGCCTTGATCTTCTCATTTTCTTCATTATTGCAGCCAGTGATCAAGAGATCATCCATATACAAGCATATAATAACTAATGCCTCATTGGATGCTTCTCTTATGTAGATGCCACGCTCATTCTTGCACCTGATGAATCATTGTTTAAGAAAGAATCCATCTATTCTTTTATTCCATGCTCTAGGTGCCTGTCTTATAGCATAAAAAGCCTTATGGAGCGTGTAGACTTTATCTTCATGTCCACACACAACAAATCCTTGACCCTGGGTGACAAAAACTTCTTTATCAATAGGACCATTCAAGAAAGCTGATTTTACATGTAGTTGACTTAGTGACCAATGCATTGAACTTGCCATTGTTATGACCAATCTAACAGTTTCAATTCTTGCAACTGGTGCAAAGACCTGATTAAAATCCAGGCCAAGTCTTTGTAGGAAACCCCTAGTAACTAGTCATGCCTTGTACTTAGATACTTTCCATCTGGTTTAACTTTCACTTTGAATACCCATTTGACTGATATTGCCTTTTTTCCTTTAGGCAAGGTTGTGAGTTCCCAAGTTTGATTTCTTTCTATTGATCTGATTTCCTCAATCATTGGTTTTCTCCAATGATCTTCTTTGTTGGCTTGTTCAAAGATGATTGGTTCCATTTCATCTAACAAAGCCATATGAACCAAATCTCCTTCTATTGTAATTGAAGCATTAAAGAAAACTTCATAATTCTTCAACCTGTTTGGAAGTTGCCTCTGCCTCTGAGGTCTACAACTTATATCAAAACTATTGTCTCCTTTTGTTGTGGTTGTTTGAGGTGATTCAATTGTTTCCTCTATATGCATTTGACTAGTTTTTTTTTATGGTGTCTTTATTTGATGCCACTATCAAGCCCGAGTCTCATCAAACTTGATGTCTTTGCTGTATGAGATGGAGTTTGTTCTAGGATCATAGACTTTGTAGGACCCTACTGTATGATACCCTAGGAAGATAAGTTTCTCACCTCTATCATCTAACTTCTTCCTTTTAACATCAGACACATGTTTGAAGCAGGTTGACCCAAAGATTCTGAGATGTCTCACATCAGGCTTGATTCCTGACCAGGCTTCCTCAGGTGTTTTATCTTTTAGTCTCTTGGTGGGACTTCTATTTACCACATAGGCCGCTATAATCAATGCTTTTCCCCAAAAGTCCTTTGGCAAACCTTTTGATTTTAGCATACTTCTTATCATGTTTAGGAGAGTTTTGTTGACCCTTTCTATTGTGCCATTATGTTGAGGGGTATAAGGTGCAATCACCTCATTATGACACATTCTCTGTTGCAGAATTCTTGAAATTCTTTTGAGATATACTCCCATCCTCCATCGCTCCTGATTAGCTTTAGTTTCTTGCCACATTGATTTTCAGAAAGTGCCTTGAAGATTTTGAATTTCTCAAACACTTCATTTTTCTTATTGAGTAGATAAGTCCACAACTTCCTTATAAAATCATCCTTGAAGGTTACAAAATAACAATTTCCTCCAATAGATTTAGTTTCTAGAGGACCACAAACATCTGTATACACTATTTCTAAGGGCTTGTTGGATCTATTTGAAACTTGTGAAGTAAATTTGTTTCTTGCTTGATTGCTTGTTATGCAATCTTCACACATGTTGATTCCCTTATGAATTTCAGGTAGACCTGTTACCATTCCAGCTTTACTCAACTGTTCCAAACCCCTTTGATTCAAATGACAAAATATTTGATGTCAACTCTTGTCTCATCTGTAGTGGATTTCAAGCATTTCTGATTATCTAGATGAATACCTATCTTGAAGGTTCTATTATTTGAAAGTGAAGCCTTCAAGATTGGTCTACCTTTCTTGTTGAAGATCTTAAGGACCCTATCTTCCATGTTTATCTTGTAACCTTTTTCTAGCAACTGTCCAAGACTAATGAGATTATTTCTCATTCTTGGTACATACATGACATTTGAGATACTTGAGCTTGCATCATCCTTTCTTTTTATCAGAATCTTTCCAATTCCTTTTGCATTGATTGAACTGTCATCAACAAACTTGACTTTGGTTTTAACTAAATTTTCAAGTGAGGTGAACCATTCCTTATGCCCTGTCATATGATTAGAGCACCATGTATCAAGATACCAATTATCCGAGGTTAATTGATCATCTTCTTTGTTCGTTATCATCATCAATGCATCTTCATCTGATACACTTTCTTCAACTGCAATTGAGGGTACTTCTTCTACCATTAGCAATACCTATTCCTCAGAGTTTTCATCTTTTGCTAATCTGGCCTCAGCTTATTTGCCTTTTCTTTTGAATTTACACTCAGATTCAAAGTGCCCCCAATTATTGCAGTTGTAGCATTGAATCTTGCTTTTGTCTTTCTTTTTCTTTGCAATGAAGTTACCTTTTCTTTTGATATTTCTGGAATCAGTATCATGAGTCAAGATTGATAATCCATTCCTTTGACTTCCATGATCTATCTGATTCACTTTAGCAGCTTCATACATCTTTTCTCTATGGCCTTTTCCACTACCTCTGTTTTGCTTATCAAAGTAGTATGATTTCTTCTTGAATTGAGCACTAAGGGCTTGCTGAGTTTGTCTTTCAGATAATCTCTCAAGAAACCTCTGTTCATGAGCTTCTAGGGAGCCTTGTAACTCGTCAATTGTTAAAAATTTCAAGTCTTTAGATTATTCGATAGCTACTACTACATGATCAAATTTAGCAGCTAAAGTTCTAAGTATTTTTTCAATAATACCTTGCTCAATTAGTTGCTCCCCACAACTTCTCATGAGGTTGGTTAAGGCTCGAATTCTTGTGAAATATTCTAAGATGGACTCTTGTTCCTCCATCTGCAATAGTTCATATTGTCTTCACATCATTTGTAATCTTACTTTCTTTATCTTCAACCTACCCGATGTTGTCATCTTCTCCCTTCTGGTTCAAGTCTTTCATTTTTCATTGCTCTGTGAACTTCACTCCTTGAAGTTTCTTGCACCAGCATTTCTTGATGGTACCTCCACATGCTTCTTGGATCGTGTAGCTCTTGATACCACTGTTGGAACTTTAATGTGTTGATGAACAAAATGCGGAGAAGAATAAGTTTAAGTGTAAGCTAATTTTAGAAAGTGTAGATTGGTTAATAACTACCAATCCAACAACCAGCTTCTATTTATAGCAAAATCAATATTTACAAGCCCAAACTAACCAAACTCAATACACACTTATACTGGCAAGTTATGAATTACATTTTATGAATTATATTTCATTCTAACAAAATGTAGATGCATTGGTTGCAGCGTTGGATGTACACTGCAATTAAGTTAAATGTTTTCAAAGATTTGTCTGGAAACTTTGGAAACAAAGAAAAATGTTTTGATCATGTTAACCTGCCAACTGTAATTAGCTCACATGCCTATGCAAACATAAACCGGACGGACCCGAATGAATACTTTCAATTGAAAGGAATATTATCCATGGCACACCATATGGATATGGGTATAGATGAACAAGATTCAACCCTTTTCACAGTTTGTCCTTATTATGATCGAATTAGAATATGGTCAAGTTTCATAAGTCTAGTTTAAGTTTAAAAATTAAAACCGATTAATATTCAAAGTCGGATAAGGAATAAGTATAATATGGCTAAACTCATCATATTATCATTTATTATCATTCATCATATTTTTATGTGTATCTATTTTAATTGAATATATAGTAATAATCTTTCTTTGATTGAAAATGTCTTTCTAATTTTTTTAATCATATACAAGTATTATCAACATATATCATTATATATGTTCAATTTACATATTTATAATAATAAGTGATATTCAGAAACATTTATTTAAAAGAGTTATGCAATTATATTTAATATGACTCTATTTAAAAGATATGATATCTTATTTATTTGTGTTATTCACTATTCTCATAGCTCCAAAACGACAATGCTTAATACATTCTTTACTTTTTTGAGCTAACCATTATTTGGACAATAAGTAGAACAAAGTTATTACTAGCTAGGTTATTTATGTAGAGGTGACAGAAAGTAATAACAGCACTGTTGTGGAAACTAAATTAATTTTTTATATAACAAACAGAATACATATAAAAAGTTAACTTTTTTTTCAAAATAAATTAGGAGAGGTCACACCCCATCTAAAAAATAAGGTGGCATCACCTTTGTGAATTCTATAATTCTAATACGAGAGTTACATTATATAAGAATCGTATACTCAACCTAAAATACTTTGATTAGAGTTTGTTACCAATTAAATTCATTAGAGATAAATAATAGCTAGAGTGCAAGCAAAATCAGTAAAATGGTCGCAACTTCTATAGCTATATATAGCACATTGGCTGGCATGATCAGACTGTAATTTAAATAGAAGTTGATGTACCAATCCTAGTTATCTTTTAATAACTAACATGTCCTTTAAATGACACTTACTTTATCACATTGAACGACCTTAGTTAGTTGCATTTACTTTATGACATTTACTGTAGATTGTCATAAATAATTATCAATAACTACATTTATTATTTCACAATTGATAATATGATTGATATGTGAATAGCATTTCTATAAATTACTTTTTAGGGATAGTTTTATATGTTGAAAAGATTGATTCGATTCACATTTAGAATTGGGTTAGCTTTGATCTATGATCAGGTTTAAGTTCAAAGAAATAATTCAATTCATATTCACCTTTAATAGGTGCCACCTCTTAATCGTTGTTTTGTTTTGCTTACAGTAATTTTTAAGTTTATGTTAATTTAATTTATTTTGATTAGGTTGAACATATATAGCATATGATTGGATATTAAAGTGTGTAACCTCATGTTGAACATGAAGAGAATGAATAGTTTATAAGTGTTTAATTTCATAAAATTATTGTCTTAACATTTTAGTTCAAGACTTAAGCAATATTTGTCTCAAGATTATAAGAAGAGTTGAAAAAATAGAAAATATAATAATTGTAAAAGAGAATGATAAAGAAAAAAGGCAAGAAAATAAATACAAATTCTTTGATTTTAGCTTAAAACCTCATCTGTTCGAATTGAAAGTATAAGCGTCCCTTTTCATAACTATGTTTCAATTTGATTGCAAAAGTCTATTTTTTATATCCCTTTTCATAACTATAACTCCGATGGTGATACTAAAGTGTTGATAATCTCCACAATCATCATATGGCAACCATGATTATAATTGCATTGATATCATTTCTCTATATTTGATGCAATTAGTTGCAATTACAATTAAAAATCGTGATAGAACATTTGAAAACATGTTGCTTAATGTATGTGGTTAGCAACTTAATTAGCATTAAAGAGGGGTGGGTCCATTCCAGCTAATAGCAAGAAAAAAGCAATGTGATATCAAGTATTTTGGTTAAACAAATTGTCTTAGATGTATATATTTAAATGTGTATATTATTTATTTGGTAAGTAATAAATTATATTGTTACAAAAATCATAGATACACAAGTTATAGTTCGTTTTCCTGCAAAGTCACAATATTGTTGAATGGTTTTCTATAAAACTAATGTAGAAATATAAAAATTATATAATACAAATTTATACGTTCTCTTTTTATTAAGCAATGGTTTATTAAACAATTGTCAGGTCTCTTTCTTTTCATTCCATATTCGTGTTTTATTTCTTAGTATAATTTTCTTATAACTTGTGATTTATATGAGTAATCATAAAGGTAAAGAGCACAATATAGAGTAAATTACACTGAGTTTTAGTGAAATTACATAAATTATCCATTATTTTTTTACCCTTACACAAACCTCCCCTAATTTTTATACTTTCATTACACTGATCACCCCTGCATAAGAAATAAATGCAATCTTTTAAACAAAAATGTGATAAATATAATTAAGTTAAACAAATTGTAGAGACAAGTCCAAATAATATGAATCAATATTTCTTTATTATTTTTTGTTCGTTACACTATGTTATAATAGCGATTTAAATAATATTTCTTTAGAATTGTTGATGCATTTTGTAACTAAAAATAATAAAGATACATTAAAATTTGTATATTATTTAGACTTGTCTATACAATATATCATATTTTGTTTAACTTAATTGCATTTATCACATTTTTTGTTTAAAAAATTACACTTTTCTTATGCATGAGTGGTCAATGTAAAGAAAGTATAAAAACTAGGGGAGGTTTATGTAGGTGTAGAAAAGTGATGGATAGTTTATATAATTTTACTAAAACTCAGGAGGTGTAAGTATAATTTACTCTTGAATATATAAGAGAATATATACCTGAATCGCGAGAACAAACATTCAAAATTTTATTGAAGCTATAAATAATATTTAAATAATAATTATGTAATTGTAATGTGTATTCCATATAATTTGGTTAACTTTTATTTCCCATTTGAAGAATAAGCATAATGATTAATGATAATATTTATGATTCAATTATATTAATTGTTCTTGGAATCTATGACTTATTATGTTGCTTCTTGAAGGAATTTATGATTCAATGTTAATGAGTAAATACCACCCAGAAGTGGAGGACTCTTTTATTTAGTAACTTTTTGCAATAGTGCTTTGCTGAGGCGGTCACTAAAGTGAAGTTGGAATCTGAATGTTGTGCTGTCCTCAATTTTTGTTGCATGATCTATTGGTGTTTCCAACATCTGATGCTAATTTTTAATAACAAAGTTGCTTTATAATGGATTTTTGAATGTTAAAGAAAATGATAAAGACGCATTTCAAATGGTCTATCTCTTTATTAATTATAGATATTATCTATATCTATATTACTTATAAAGGGAAAACCCAAAATAATCACCTATTATTGTGTAATTTGTGGTTCTCCCTATTTTGCCTCGCTATTTTTTAATTTTTACTAAAAAACCATATATAACCTAATGTTTCTCTCTAACCAATATATGTTCCATATTATTTGGTTAAATATTTCTTCTTACATTATAACTATCAGTTTTGAATGTAGAACATGAATGTTCAATTTTCTAAATTGAACATTATACAATTCGAATAAATTCAACTGTAGATTACAAATATTACAAACTATACATTATAAATGATAGGAAAGCGGGTTGGCAAGCACGACAATGCATGTCAACACTTATTGCACTTATTGAAGCAAACGCTGTTAAAGATCATTCTTCATATATTTAATAACATTTCTTCAATAAGCGTTGTTAAATGTGTTATATTTAACAGCGCTAGAAGAAAATACTGTTAAATGTGTTATCTTTAACCGTGCTAATTGAAGAAAGCTTACTTCGTATTTTTAACAGCACTTCTTCAAGAAGCGTCCGCTAAATGTGTTATTTTTAATAACGCTTATTGAAGATATCACTGTTAAAGGTCTTCATATATTTAACATCATCTCTTTAATACAATGGTACATTTTCTTTCTCAATTGTTGTTAATTTTGTATTTTTTTCATAACTTTTGCAATTTGTTTAGAGATGTTATTTTTTATTTGTATTTGCAGATTGCATTGATCATTGAGGAACACAAGAACACTCTGTAAGGACTTGCACATTGAAAGAGAAAGAATGAACAATTTGCGTAACATCTCATTACTCATATGTTATTTTATAAAATTGGAATCTGTTAAAGTTGAATGTAGCAAGAATCGTTGGTGATTTAACAAATCCATTGTAAATGTGATGAAGTTGGACATGATTGTCATGTGTTTAAAAGAATGTCTAGGAGAGATATTGTTTTATTTAGAAAGTAGATATTGAACAATGCTTGCTTCAGTGGGTGCTGTTAAATGTCTACTTTCTACGTCGCTTCAAAAAACGTTGTTAAATGACAATTTTAAGCGTTGTTGTTTTACTATTGTGGCGTAGTGTTAGTATGTTAATATTTCTATTGTGTGTGAGATTTAAACCTTCAATTTCCTTATTACTCTACTCCATGATCCTTCACTCCTTACTACTTGACACCTTATCACTTCTATATTAAATAAATTGAATAAATAATTATGGTAAGTACCTTATATTAAATAATTATCATTTGAGCTGACAAATTGAATCAACTGAGCTAATGAGTTGAATTAAATAGTTTGCGTACTCTTAATGATCTAAACCAATTTAAGCTTATAACTTGAATTAAACAGTTCATAAACTTCAATTAATTGAGCCAAATTCAAATTCAAAATATAGTTTGTTTAGAACTTGAGTTCAGGGTCAATAAAATCTTTATCAATTGGAACTAGGCCTTCATTCAACTCGTTCCTAGAGCTACTGATAGCCATATAATTCATGTAAATTTCAGAAAAGGGATATGCGTGCATGTGAAATATTCTCCACCCATACATCAAATTTATGTGACCCCTTCATTTTAACAAAGTAATCATAGGACAGCTTTGGAAAAATAAAGTACTATAACTAGAGAAATAATTGCATCAATTATCTTTTGGGCATTGTCCTTGTCACTCCCCCTACTATCTTATCAAAGCTCTGGGGTCCTCAATTTGTTGGGTCACCCATCACCCTCTAATTGTATCATTGGAAACTACTGTATAACGTGTGGCTGCATGTAATTAAGGTGTATATAACTGTAATCTGGTCACTATGCACAGGGATTTCTATGGATGTGCAAATGCTTCTATAATTATGTGTAGCTGATATATTATAATCCATGCAGTTAAGCTTTTTGGGATGTCAATTCTAATAAGAAAGAGGTCACTTCACTTAGGAGCCTAATTATTCAACACGAAACGACTTCTATGACTTGTTCCAAATGATTTAATTTTCTCCTTCTGGTGTGGGAGTGTGACTTATTAGCTACTATATATAATTTTTGTTACCTACTGAGTTATATTCAAGTATTACACAAAGTTCACTTTTTTGTTACCTACTAAGTTAAGGATAATTTTTTTACCAAGAACATAAAATATAACCCTCTTATTGCCCTAAAGTTGAATACCGGGATTTATATGAAAAAACTGTATTAAAAAGAGTTATCGTTTACGTTCCTAATCATGTATTGAAATAGTCTTTCACCTGCCAGATATTTTGAGAAACTATATATATATATATATATATATATGATTCTTATATCTTCATAGGTATGTATACTATAGTTTGTTGAGAAAAAAATGTATGGTATAAAACGAATGAATGAGTTTGATATATTGTCACTATATTATCTACCATTTATATTTAATTAGTATTTGTTACTTTTAAAATAGATTAATAAAGTGAATGATCGATAATATAATGATTGTGTATAAATTTTTACTATAAATATTACACTTTAGTTTATTTATGTTGCAAAATGCATCAATCAGTAATTTAATATTTATGACCTCTTTTCAGCCAAAGGCTAATCCATAAAGTGACATATTTGTTGTTTGAAGTTAAAATAAAAATATTTCATCGGAAAAAAAAGTTAAAATAAAAATATAATATTTTGGCTGGGACACCAAAGTCATTTTCGTGATGTATGTGTGCCTTATCTTAAAGACCACGAAGCAAAGATTAGATTCCATAATCCAAAAGTTATATGGACTCTTTAATACAAACAGCAATTAGTTTTTTATTTATTTCTTTCCTTGTTTGCTTTTTCATTCATTTTCTCTTGCAACTTAACTGATATGATTGAAACTGATCCAATAACCTATTGGCAATTGTAGTGAAGAGCTATCAGAGTTGAGGAATCATGAGGAAAGGTTGAAGCGTTCACATTATTCTCATTCATCACTGATTGTTCTCAAAATGATGCTGACCTCCAACAAATCCAGCTTGGTCATAATTGACTGAATGTCTTGTTTGGAAAATTTATTGTTTGCCCAATGGTTGCTTTAGTATCTCAAAGTGAATAACGAAGAAGGACACAATATTTAAAGAATGTGATATCTATTTTAGTGGTGTAGTAAATGTTTATATATAGTTAATACATTATTCATTTGTATTATTTTCTTTTTAAATAATTAATAATAATTAAATATGAACGATAACAATATAAAAAATTCATATATTATTGGTACTTATATTTTTTTTCTCATAACTAAAATAAACTTACTACTTAATATTGGTAAAGTATTAGTCGTAAACTCAATAATGTTCAATTGTTTCAATTTGATTGCAAACAGAACTTCATGTTTTTAAATTCGGGTTGATAACTATAACATAGGAGTGTTATAAAACTCGGCTCGAACCGACTGGTCTGACCGGTTCAACCATGAACCGAACATTTAACTGTCTGAGTCTCTCATCTAATCGGTTTTGCATCAAAATTGGGTTGATTCAACTAGTTTAAGCTTAAAACTGACGACTTAGATGGTCGGACCAATTGGACCAGCCGAGTGAATCAAAAAATATTTTAAAAAAACAATCAAATTGATGTCATTTTTAGGTGAAAAATCAAGTAATTTTAACTAGTTATGTTTTTCATTTGTTAGCTTATGTTATAGCAAAATTTTCATTGTTTAATTAAATTTTAAATTTATTGTACGCCTATGTTGTAGTAAAAGCATAATTTATATGTTGTGTGATATGTTTCAAGTAACTTATGTCATTTTATAGTAGTAAAATCTTCTTTATTAGTTGTTTAAATAGGTAAGGTAATGTTTTAAAATTTTGAATATATGATTATTAAATATTGTTACGTAGTATTATGAATTTTTTAGAATTTTTAATATAAATTGAGTTAACTAATCTAACCATTAACTCTCTAGTTGAACCAGTAACTCATTTGCTCTATGCCCTAATCGAGTAATTGACAAATAGGAGTTTAAGAACATTAATAACTCTCATGGTAATATTGAAGTTTTCATGTAATTGCATTGATCTCATTTCTCTATATTTGTCCATAACTCTGATCGATATAATTAGTTGCAATTAGAATTTAAAATCGTGATAAAACATTTGAGAACATGGTGCTTAACCTATGTGGTTAGCAACTTACCATTAAATAGGGTGGGTCCATTCCAGCTAAGAGCAAGAATAAAGCAGAACAAACATGTTTACGAGATAGAGAAGCTGCCACACAAACTTCTATACTCTATGATTAAACCACTGTTTTTGTATTATGTAGAAATTTTATGAATGTAATATATATATATATATATATATATATATATATGTACCATTAGAATAAAATTTTATATATATTTATTATATTATGTATTATTCATTCATTTGTATTAATCTTCTTTAAGAGTTAATTTATCAAAAAAAAATTACTTAAAATCAATAATATTAAATATAAATGCGTGTTATAATAATAGTAATAATGTTAAATGGATTCCACTATATATCTTTAAAGATAGAATCTTGCACAACTCTTCTTGACAATGAATGACAAATCACTTTTCAAATATGTTCAGAAAAGAATTTTAACTTGAGAAAGCTTCTTATTAGAAAAAGTAGTGGATGGTTGGTACAGTGCTTGCTCAGTTACCCTTGTCTTAAGTTATCTTTTTTCTTCTTTAATGAGCTAAATAAGGAGAAATTCTTGCATCAATTTTAAATAACTATATGATAGTTCACCAAAGAAGAAATCATCTATTAATTAAAGAATAATAATTATAAGAAAATTATTATAATTAGTACCACTGGTATACTTAACTTAGATACTTCAAATTGAAAGAAATTTTTGAAATAAATGAAAGTCTAAACACCTAACATGATTAGAGGAGTTCAATCAAATTCTCTGAAGTACTAGGTAGAAATGTTAATATGTGGTAAACTTTTTAAGGGTCCAAAAATAATTTCAAAAATTACAAAATTATCAATTTTCCTCATACATTAATTGTTAAAAAGCAAAACAATACCATGTGCCTTTCTCTATGATTGGGCCATTCCGCTCAAGTACATGGATAGGATTTTTGTGATGTATCACCACCTACTTATACATAACACCAAGTGTAGTTACTAGCTGAATAAAATAAGAAGAAAAAAACTTCAATTATTGTAAGATGTGCATGAGTTTTGTCTCTATATGATAAGTGGCTTATTTACGAAAATGAAGGAGAATGAAAATGTCATTTCAACAACCAATATATGATAATTTGAAGTTTTTTTCTTAATTTTTGAATGAGTTTATTTGAAAGAATATGCAAGTAAGATACAAATATAATTAAATATGGAGTACCCACTCCTTTAGACGCCGTGATATATCATCCCAACCAGAAATTGATGTCATTCAAGGTATTGTCGTGCTTTAACTCAATAGCTTGAGTACACAAAGTGTCTAGAAGATATGATTATGTTAAATATAATATAATAGCACATATAACTTTCTCAGCGTACTTGAAGTAAAGCTCAAGCGTAAGTGAAAAGTCTTTTTTTTTCCTCGTTTCTTTTTGTTCAAGTTTCTCCATAAATCACATTAAACCTTCTTGGCTAATAAGAGTTAAACTAAGGCTCATTTAAAGAGAATGGGATCAGTTGTCTCCAACTCTATCTCATTCAATCAAATTGTGATATTTATTAAAAAAATTAACTAATATTTAAATTTGTAAATTATTTCTATTATGTGGCAAAATTTCATTGAATGAGACATGATTTGAGATACAATTTGAAAATAACTAATCTCCAATTCATCTAAGAGGGAAGAGGATCCTGGCATTGAGTTCAGGAAGGAAATTATTATCTGTGACAAAAAAAAAACTTTCTAACATTCATAATTTAAGTTTTTTAATAAAAAATTAAAAATGTTTTTCATTGTCTAATATTGGGAGAGTACAATATGAGAGAGGACAAATGTATTTTAAGACACAATTTTTTCATGCATAACACTAAATATTTAAGATATTGCTTAACTCGTTTGGAAACATATCATCTCTTCCACACATTATTTAAATATTTGTTATATTTCTCTCTCTTTATTAATTTGTTTTAAGGTCAAAAGTTCGATTCTCATTATGATATTTGTTGAAAAGGACAATCACAAATCTTAAAATTTCATTATCCAAAAAGTGAAAGTGAGGAAATACACTTAATAATATAATAAAAAATTGTTTTAAAATAGAACTTGGGAGACTCTGATTTGAATTGTAGAAGTAGGTATAATAAAATTAAGTTTGTACTATTGGAATATAATGATGATTTTAAATATTAGGTTACGTATTTCCTCATCTGTGTCTAAATGTTTGCAGTTGCACCACCAATATACGCATCAATAAAGAAAAATAGTGGCCACAAGAAAGAACAAGCTAATACTATAAAGAAAGAAAGCAGAGTTAACTTGTTCTTTTTTAAAGGGGGTCTGAAAAAGTTCCTTTTTGTTGATGATGATCTAAGCGTTCATAACAGATTATTGTTCCACTTTAGTAAAAGTTTTCTTAATCACTTTTTATATGATATATATTTATTTATGGTTTAGAGGACAACACTATTATATGTCCCATTCCCATTACTATCATAGCAGTAAAAGAATATTTGCTCATCTACATAGATTCAACTTCCATTTCAACTATAAAATACCTTATATCCCTGCATCTCTAGAAGCACAAACAAAATTTGGAAAATATTCACAATAAAAAGATGAAGATGCTGATTTTCATGTTTCTTCAAATTGTTTTGCTGTTGATATTCTGTGGCAGATACACCATAGCAGAAAAGAAAACACACCAGGCCAAAAAAACATACATAATTCACATGGACAAGTCTACCATGCCATCAACTTTCAATGATCACCTCAACTGGTATGATTCATCACTAAAATCAGTATCTGCTTCTGCTGAGATGCTCTACACTTACAAAAATATAGCACACGGCTTTTCGACACGGCTAACTCTCCAAGAAGCAGATACACTTGAAAAACAACCAGGAATTCTTTCAGTTATTCCTGAAGTTAGATACAATCTTCACACAACTAGAACACCACAATTCCTTGGAATTGATAAAGCTACAACTCTTTTACCTGCCTCTGATCAACTGAGCCAGGTAATCATTGGAATACTTGACACTGGTATATGGCCTGAGCTGAAAAGCTTGGATGACACAGGACTTGGACCAGTACCAAGTAGTTGGAAAGGTGTGTGTGAAACTGGCAACAACTTTAACTCATCAAACTGTAACAGAAAACTTGTTGGTGCAAGGTTTTTCTCCAAAGGGTATGAAGCAGCTCTTGGACCTATTGATGAGAAAATAGAATCAAGGTCGCCGAGGGACGACGATGGACATGGTAGTCATACATTAACAACAGCAGGAGGTTCTGCAGTTGCAGGAGCTAGCCTCTTTGGTTTAGCTTCCGGAACAGCAAGAGGGATGGCCACACAAGCGCGTGTCGCGGCTTACAAAGTGTGTTGGCTTGTTGGTTGCTTCAGTTCTGACATAGCTGCTGGAATTGACAAGGCTATAGAGGATGGTGTCAACATTCTTTCAATGTCTATTGGTGGAAGCTTATTGGACTACTACAGAGATATCATTGCAATTGGTGCTTTCTCAGCCACAGCCCATGGAATTCTTGTGTCCACTTCTGCAGGAAATGGTGGGCCTAGTCAAGGAAGCTTGGCTAATGTTGCACCATGGTTAACAACCGTGGGAGCCGGAACCATAGACCGTGATTTCCCCGCCTATATCAGTCTTGGAAATGGAAAAACATACACTGGAGCATCTCTTTATAATGGTAAATCGTTATCTGATTCTCCACTGCCAGTTGTTTATTCTGGTAATGTAAGCAATTCATCCGTGGGGTATCTTTGCCTCTCGGATAGCTTGATTCCTTCGAAAGTTTCTGGCAAAATAGTAGTATGTGAAAGAGGAGGGAATTCTAGAGTGGAAAAGGGTCTTGTGGTGAAAAGTGCTGGAGGGATTGGGATGATTTTAGTAAACAATGAAGAATATGGAGAACAACTAATTTCTGATGCACATCTCCTCCCTGCAGCATCATTAGGCCAAAAATCTGGTGATGCCTTAAAGAACTATGTTTTCTCTGATCCAAATCCAACAGCTACACTTGCTTTTGGAGGCACAAAATTACAGGTTCAACCCTCACCAGTAGTGGCTGCTTTTAGCTCAAGAGGACCAAATGCTCTCACTCCAAAGATACTCAAACCAGACCTAATAGCTCCCGGTGTTAACATCCTAGCCGGGTGGACAGGAGAAGTTGGACCAAGTGGTTTATCAGTTGATCAAAGACATGTGAGCTTCAACATCATTTCTGGCACTTCTATGTCATGCCCTCATGTAAGTGGTTTAGCTGCTATACTTAAGGGTGCTTACCCTGAATGGAGCCCTGCAGCTATAAGGTCTGCCCTTATGACAACATCCTACACAACCTATAAAACTGGAGAAACATTTCAAGATGGCGCTACTGACAAACCGGCTACACCATTTGATTATGGTGCTGGACATGTGGACCCCTTGGCTTCTCTTGATCCTGGTCTTGTGTACGACGCGAACGTGGATGACTACCTCGGCTTCTTATGTGCATCAAACTACACTTCGCTTGAAATCAAGATTGCTACAAAAAGAGATTTTACTTGTGACTCAAGGAAGAAGTACAGAGTGGAAGATTTCAATTATCCATCTTTTGCTGTTCCTTTGGAAACAGCTTCAGGTATAGGAGGTGGTTCTAATGCACCAAGCACTGTCCAATATAGTAGGACTCTAACAAATGTGGGCACTCCAGGAACATATAAAGCTTCAGTATCATCTCAAATTACCTCAGTGAAGATTGTTGTTGAACCAGGGGTACTTAGTTTTACAGAACTTTATGAGAAGAAAAGCTACACTGTGACATTCACCTATACTTCATTGCCTTCTGGCACAACCAGCTTTGCTCATTTGGAATGGTCAGATGAAAAACACAGAGTTATTAGTCCAATTGCATTCAGCTGGACATGACTGTGATATTTAAAGGTTTGAACTTTGAACAAGTGGACACTGAAATACCATAAAAATTGGCCTAGTAGAAGGGCTCACACATCACTATTATTCTTGTAATGCTCAATTATTGGTCCATCAAGGAGGCCTAAAAGGCCTAGTTATTATGTATAGCGGTTCCTTTTGGTTTGGTCAAAATTTAGGGGGACATCTAGTAAGGAATAACTGTACATAAAAAAATGCTTATTGTACATCTTCTGTTTATTAATGGCTTTGAATATCATATCTTCCCAGATTTGTGCTTTAGTCTTACTTGTTCTGGGTAACTCACGTGACAGTAAAAATTCTTAAATTATTGAAAGATTACATACATCTAAATCGCAATTTACCAACATAACAAACCTGTTTTTTCTTGTTAAATATGGTTAGTGCAGATTGTGAGGTGTAGAAGAAAAAAACACACAAAAAAAAACTGAAAAGTGGTACTACTTCCTCGTTCATTTTTTCACATTAGACCAGGTGGAATTAGGAATGAATACTACAATGAAAATATGGGATAACTTATTATTGAAAAGATGATAGAATTAACTACATTAATCCGATATCCGAAGATAGAGAAAACTAAGAAAAATCATAGGTTAGTCAATAAATGTGGCGGACATTTGTTAGACATTTGTGATAGAATATTATAATGTTAATCGATACATGTAACGGACTAGGAAGAATTGGTGTTGTAGAGTATTTGTTATAGCAACTTCTGACTGGGTTAGTTGTCTGTAATTCAAATATGATGTTATTGAAACTAAACTTCCAGTAGAAAAGCCTAACAAAAGAAGAAAGATGGATACGTTTTGTCTCTTTTGAGAGTTTCTATCACTAATTAGAAAGCAGACACATGTGACTGTAATGTAAACATAAGTCATGAGTCTTCTATAGATTGACGTGCCATATCATATTTTACACCTTCCCTAATTCTTTATTATGTATGAGTCACCCGCCACATGATCACATTTTCAAACATCTTTTCACGTCTATTTATTTTACACAATTTATCCCAAAAACAAATGTTTTGGTAAAAAAACTAAAATTTCAATCATCAATTTATATCAAACACTAGTCTGAATGGATGAATGTGTTCGTGTAATCCTAAAGTGCATGATAGAGGTTGGTGATGTTTTGAAGATGTCCACAATTTATGTTATTACATGTTGCTGATTAAAGTAGGTCAAAGATGAGGAGGCTAGTTAGTCATAAACTAAGCCTCTAAAGTGAGGAGAGTATACTATAATAAAAACCTTTGGTTTGACTGTTGTTGGCTCTAATGAAAACTAAGGTCATAAATGTTATTATCTTTTAGTTTTTTAGCGTATTTTTCCACAACTTGTCTCTCTAATAATGGAGAGGAGTCTAACTCCATATCACTATGCTACACAATTCATGTCTAGTGTTTGGTACACACAAATAACAGTAGCAAGGATGGTATGGGGATCGCTTGTCCTAATTCTTGTTTCACTTGATGTCTTCATCCAATTAAAAAATTAACTTAATTAAAAAATTAACTTAATTAAAAAATATTATAATAATATAAATTAATATTTTCACATTATTCTATATAGTCTGATTAGCTAGATATATGGGGATAGAATTATCTTGGCATAGAGCATCCTTGTCATAGGTTACAATGATGTTCATATTATACAACATCATACTCATTTCTAAATCACTGTCCCAATAGATATAAATTTATTCTATGTTGCATTAGTACTTTCTCTCACACACAACACACATTTTTTATTTCAGCTAAAAGTATTATTCAGACATAATTATCTTATTCACAAATCACAAGAGAGGTTGTCCCATTTGTTATGGAGTTATTCTATAAGATGAAGAATAAGGATGTACTCACTCTTAAATCAATAATTTCAACGAAACTTATTCTAGTAAGTAGATGCACGTATTTTCCAAAGTTAAACACGTCACCATTAACCATAAAATAATTTTTTTATCGTTTCAAAATCAATATTTCACACGGTGGAAAACTTAAATTGAGTAGTAGTGTATTAATTATTGTTTTCAGTCAAAGTGCAATTAGTCTAACCCAAAAATGATGAACTTATAGTGGGCTTCCCAAGGCCTGCTTTGATTGCTTTCCTTAAATTTATTGGGTCTTAAAGAAACTCATGACCCCTTTTTCTTAGGCCTTGAACTACAAGTCCTACACTTATTCATTTTGATGGGCAAGTTTCGCTCTCCAGATTTACACTGCTATTCATTCACTCGCTCCAAACCAAACTTCTATAATCTTACTTTTTTTCTGGGTACATTTCTAGTGGTGGTATTCTTGAATGCGACCATAAACTTATAGTCAAATCTCACTTTAAATATTAGTCGAACTAACTTTTAAATTTGAACGTCCGGCAAAATATAATATATTATTTTTTTATATATAGTCTTATTAATATTACTTATTATCATGAGTATATAATTTGACATATAAAATAATATATCTATATATATTTTATTAATCACTTACATATTTATATATGGTGAAAAAATTAGAGAATTAATAATATGAAATGATATGCACATTGTGATGATAAACTTTTACAAAATATTGTGCTAAATAACTAGTTGATGCAATTGAAAAAACGATAAAAATATGAAATTATATCACTGCATAGGTTGTTGCAACAAAATGCACTATTTATTTTGAAGTAAATAAATGTTGTTACTTTGTACACATTTGGACATGCATGAATAAATAAAAGTCTTTAGAGAACATGAGATAATAGTTGAGTTGATTCATGTTTGTTCCTCACTATCTAAATATTGACTATGTCTAAATTTTGAACTGAAACATGTCCTTGACAGATAAGAACAAACTAAATTCGAGTTTAATTATGATTGGATCAAATTATTTGAGTTTAGTTATGATCAGAATCAAACTGATTGGACATATATGACATTGTCATGCATGCTCACCCCTAAATTGTGTGGTAATTTTATCATTTTATTTCTATACATAAAAATGGGCCAAGGTTTAGTTATTTAGTGAAGTAACTAGTTTAAAAAAATATTACGTCTCTTTTTGTCACAAATGTATAAAGATAAAAAGAAATTCATACAATATACAGATATGATATCTGATTGACTCAGAATTCACTCAAGAATTCATTCATGCTCTAAAGTTAAATCATTATTAATGTCTTTGATACAGTGAATATATAACTTTTTGCCGGCTTAGTTGTGATTCGCGAGTTTCGTCTGGCAGCAGATTTTTGTTTTTCTCTTTATACAGGTTAGGTTACTTTGATATGAAGTATGTCCAAGCATTAAAAAAAAGTATGTCCAAGCATTAAAAAAAAGTATGTCCGTAAGATATGGGTTGGAGTACAGGTTTTCAATCCTAAAAAGAAGAATGATTGAACATTCAAAGAGGATGTTCGCATATTTAATTTTTCTATAACATATTCATATTATAGCTATAAGCATATTTTAGGGAAATAAACGTTTGAAAAGTAAAAATAAATAAGTTACTTCTTTTTAATGTTTTGCTCAACAAAATAGTCAATCATTAATCACTAATTTTGTTAAAATATGGTAAGAGTTATGAATAACAGATATATTCTTGATGAAATAAGAATGCTGAGAAATTAATGAAAAGAGAAAGAAAAGCTTGAAGAAGCGAGAAAGGGAAAGAAATGAGAATCAAAGTCTCCATTGAAATGTAACATCTCTTATTATTGGCATTGAATTGAATTAACAAGAAGGGATTCAAACATGTCTTATTTATACAAGAGAAAAGATGAAAAGAAAGCGTGTAAAACAAGTAACTAATATAAACCTAACTTACTAATTCCTAACTTCCTAACTAATAACCATCTTCAAAAAATAACCTCTAATATATTTTTAATATCCCGCTGAAGTTGGTGAGTGAAAATTTTCACTCTTCAGCGAATTGATTTGAAGCTTGATTTGAAGTAATAACAACGCTTAACCACTCATGACAGAAGCTATATCATCGAATGTTTAACCATCCATAGCAGAAGTTATATCTTTTCTTAACCACTATGGACAGAAGCTACTCATTCAATGTTTAACTATTCATTACAGAAATTATATCTAAGTTTAACCATCATGGATAGAAGCGAATCAGCCATTGATGATGAAAGAGAGAGAGAACGGATCAGAATCTTGATCCTAATGAGATTCTTCAATGATGAATAAAAAAGATGGGTAAATGATGAAGAATAAGAAAATGATGTAATCTTATATAGGATAAATTGGTTATGATACTCCATTCTTGAAAAGCTTGAGGATATCAAGAAGCTAGCTTATGTACTTGAAAAGAATTCTTGACCAAAAACAACTCCTTTGTTCTGAATTTGAAGGTCGATGAAGAAGGTGATGATGAGGAATTTAGGGCCATATGTATTGGTCACTGAAATTTAGAAGCTTGAGCACCGACAACTGCATGTTTCTACTAAAGATGAATTTGTGAGAGAATAATGAGCATTCTCGGTGGTTTTCTTGATGGTTTTGTGGAGTTTGGCAGTGGTGATGAGTGAATTGATGGAGTTTGATTGGTTCTTTGGTTCTTGCATATGAACCAAGAAAAAAAACTTTCATCGTGTTTGTGCATAAGGCAAATTGAGGAGACTCTATAGAGCAAAATTCAACAACTCTGATGCATTCAAAGTGGAAGCGATAGAATAATTATGCTTTGATATCATGTTAAAATATGGTAAGAGTCATGGATAAGAGAGATATTCTTAATGAAATAAGAAATATGAGAAATTAATCAAAAGAAAAAGAAAAACTTGAAGAAGCAAGAAAGGGAAAGAAAGGAGAATCAAAGTCTTCATTGAAATGTAACATCACTCATTATTGTTGCTGAATTGAATTAACAAGAAGTGAGTCAATACGACTTATTTATACAAAAGAAAATATGAAAAGAAAGCTTGTAAAACAAATAACTAACATAAATTGACCTTGCTAATTCCTAACTTCATAACCAATAACTATCTTTCAAAAATAATCTATAATATATTTTTAATAAATTTAATATACTTTTTATTGATTACTCAATCACAATTCATACAATCTAATTTCCATACATTTTTATTTATTATTGTGACTTTCATTGGGTGTAGTTTTCTTTATAATTTCTATCGTCTTTTTTGGGTAGAGAATATAATATTGTGACTTTGATATCTTATAAATCAACTTATAGATATTATCGTATTATAAGAAAATGGCATTTGTAACAAAATATGACTTCAAAATATAATTTGTAGCACATGACACTTTTCTCATCATTTATGAGAATTTATAAGCTAATTTTATAAGAAAATTATCATTAGTCTAATTACTTTCTTCTTTTTGGTTGGTGAAATGGTCTCCAATACTTTGAAATTTACCTTTTATGTAGAATATTCAAAAAATCAATGAAAATATCGTTTATGTATATTATTTTGATCGTCATTTTAACCATTAATGAATTAATTTACTCCACTTTTAAAAAAATTACTATTTTAGAGCGTCTCAGATTATATTGACGAATACCTTTTCTTTTATGGATCAAATTGATGATTAAATCTTTTTAGAAAGGTATATTGTATAGTTTGCTTTTTTTGGTCTATACACATATACTATATATGAGTAATAATATATCTTCAAATTCTTTTACACAATAAAAGTAATATGCGTTACATGCAAATCAATAGTTATTATGGAAGGTATCAACACTTTTTCCATTTTCCATATAAATCAATAACTCGTAAAATCATATAATACATGTTATCTTCATGGATAATTTTGTCTACTATGTTAAATATGAGTTAAAATGTGCCATAGGAGGCAATAAAAACCCCATGCATATACAAATAGATTGCCTGAAACTTAGAGATAAGCTGACATAATTATTGTTGATCTATATGGAAAGTCACATTAAACTCCAAATAATTAAGTGAAACTCAGATAACTTACTTAAGGGTGCATTATATACACTCGTAATGCTTTTTGCTTCACATGAGTTATTGCCTTTGGTGATTATAAGTTTATTTCGAATACATGTTTATCCAAAAATATTGATGATGAGACAACACGACCTATCTCATGGATGTTCCCATGATGAACACATGTCCTCGGTTCACATCTCTCTCCTCCTCGCTACAAAGATAAGAAAAAAATGCAAAAGAATTATCTCAAATCAAAGTTATAATAATAATTGAGAATGGTCGAAAATTACTTACTATAATTAAGTGTTGAGAATGAGGAAAAAAAGTGCATCAAATTAGCATTGTTACACTTCAATTATGCAAATCAATCTTCATCTTCATTTTTTATACTCTTGTTAGAAAAACATGCAAAGAATTCAATGTAATAATTAATTATAATTTCTGAAAAATAGGTAGTCAATTGTTAAAGACTTATAAATTGTCAATGGCATGTACCAAAAAAATAGATTGTCAATAGTAATTATGGAAACCTAAAAAGTTGTTCCTTATTTTTTATTTTTGACTTCTCTAACTATTTGTGTGACGGAAATTATCATTTAATTTGATTGATTGTTATTGATTAACAAAAATCAATGTGTGAGTCTCCATAATCCACACGTATCTGATGATAAAATAAATGCGTGATAAAATGACCATTTATATCATTTGGCTTTTAATTAAGAAATCAATGAAGGCAGCAATCTGAATCATTGATGGGAACGGTTTTTCAGAGCATTTCTTATCCATGTAATTTAATCAAGTTTTGTGATGTTGTTCCATTATTTTCCTCACTAACCACATACTACATGGTTTTTCAACAACTATAGAAAGTCCTGAATATACAAATACGTGAGGGGAATTCATACTTGTTTTGTAGTAACTAAGATCCTTCAAAAACGACAATAGTCAATAGATACATGTGTTAGTCCTCCGTGATGAGCGACGTAATTAAGATAAGTGTTTGGAAAAAAGCAAAAAATTGGTAGTAGTGGATGGTGTCAAGCGTATGTCCTCTTGCCATAATGCAAAAACTTAATAATGGCCCCACCCCTACCTTACCAACCGACTTACCTTACAAGATTTCAACAAGTTGAAATCTTTGTAGTTTAATATTTTTTTGGTGCAATTTTCAATCCTAAGTAACTAATTTTTTCGAGATGTATGACTATTATTTTTAATATTTTTAAGAATTAAATCATTGACTTTTTCGTTCGTCATATAGTTATATACACATAAAATAGTTTTTATGTTATATTAAGGTGTATTACTTTTATTTAAGAATTTTAACACATAAAAAATAAATAATAGATAATAAACTAATACTCTAATAGTATAAAAGCTTTTACACTATTAGCATGTATTTGTATAAATTATGTTTTTAGTTTTAGTTTATAAATAGTTAGATTATCAATTGTGGAATTACAATTTATTCATTTATGTTTGAATATCTTAGTTAAAAATTGAATGTAAACTAATATGTTTATCTGAATAAGATAAAAAATTATTTTTTATAAAGTAAATTGTGGAAATGGGTATGAAGTTATTTGTTCATGACTATTTTGATTGTTTTTATAGTACTTTTAAAGTATACTTTTTTAATCTTTATTGTAATACATTTTTTTAATATATTTTTTGAACTATTAACACATTGTGATAAAGGCTAAAATATATTAAAATAAACAACAATATCAAAATTAATATCAAAATTTAAAAACAACATGATATACGAATAAACTTGAATTAGACAATCCACAAAATAAACATTATACAAATGATAAAATAAACGATATAAATAGAGATCAATCCAAAAAAATGAAATTGATATTGAAATTTCAGAGGTAAAATGGGAAATGAAGTTAGTTGAAAAAATAAGCTTACAAAAAAGCAATCCACCATAAAAGATAGGTCACCTTTACTATTTTTTCATAAATAAAAGTTGAGTTTATAATGTCAAATATAATTGTGCTCAAACTTTAAACTTGTTTCTAAAAAATAAACGAAAATTACAGATTTTCATCTCTACCAAATAATATTGGGTTTTTATAAAAAACAAAAGACATAGGATTCACATTTCTTTAAATATTACTTTTAAGAAAACATGTTTATTTATATGTCTTCATCCTCAATTTTTAGAAGCGAGGTTAAGAAAATTCTTTCAATTTATATCTAAATGTTCATAGTTAAAGCTACCAAAATCATACATTTTAATGTCATTCATATATTGTCCTTTATTTTAATATTCTAAATAGCTATCAAAATCATAAATGTTAATGTCATTCAATCATATATTTTATATCTAAATGTTCATATTTGTTGCAGCTATCAAAATCATATATTTTAATGTCTTTCAATCAAAATCTAAATAACTCAATTGTCATTACACATCACCTCGTGGGGCTGCAACAAGTTGTTCATTACACGTAAAATATAACGGGCTAACGAAACCTTTCTGTAATTGATGTAATTGATAGGAGTGATATTTATCGAGAGAGATAGTTACAAATTCTAAAAGAGATTATTTTCTTATCTAAAAAGTGAAAGAATACATTTAGTATGATAGTACAAAAAAATATCATAAAAATCTTCCTATCATATTAAACTAACATGATTCACTTGCTACTTTTATGACTAGGAACATAGGAGGATACTTGGCTAAATTGTTAAAATAGTATAACACTTATATAAAATAATTCATGTTAATTTGTGTTCTAAGACTATTGACTAAGGATTAAAAAAATAATTTTTTGTACGAACAAGAATGGCATCCACTCCCAACCAACATGACACAAGATGGTTATGTGTACTTTGCAACAAGTTAGGAGGTCGTTAAGCCTAAATTTGTTAACTAATAAAAAGTTGTTGAGAATAACAATTAAATTTTCAGTTTATTATCAAATAAATACATAAAAAGAGAAAATGTTCATAAAACTTCCATAAATTGCACGCATTTTGCAAGTAAGTGTCTTAAATTAGTTTTTATTCCTAATTAACATTTAAATTTTATTTATAAGTGAAATTAGTTTGTACATAAGAATAATACTAAATTACTAATAGGTCAATAAGGATATCATTGACATCATACTCACAACCAATATTGTGAAACCCGAGTTGGACGTCAAACTGGAAGAGGTATCATATTAGGTTTAACTGTGTAAATGGTCTGGCTGGTTAATTTTATATATAATTAATAATTTTTATCAATAAATATATAATTATATATAAATGTAAAATTTTATATAATTAATAATCATATATAATTATATTGAAGTAATATGTTTTCATCTTTTTTGGAGCAAAATATAACAAAAGATTAGAGTAATGTTCAATTTTTTTTAAAATTTTTAAGTTAATTGTCTGATTTACTTCCCGAGTTAATCTAATTTAGTCGAGTTTAACACGGTCAGACCAAAGTTTTTCCAGTTCAAAGCAGTCAAATCCCCATTCTATTAAAATTGTAAATCAAAACCGTTTTCAAGTCTAGTCATTGATTAGATCGTTGGACCGTCTAGTACAGTCTGGTTCTCACAATAATAGAAATTGGTCTATCACCGCAAAAAATGCATGTAGATCAACACCAAAATTGTCATCAAGATAGAAATTGTAGGGAAAAAAGATAAGCAAATTTTAGAGTTAAAAATAGACAATAGAATAATATTAATATATAAAAGTATAATATACTTTAGTATATTGATTTCCACAACAAGCACAATCTTCTTGGTGCCTCTTCTAAGAGTGGTGGAAAATGTCGTTTTATAAAAATATTTAAATCCTCTTATATCATTAAAAAGTATTATGAATCACACATGCAATTTTAAAATATACTTGATTTCCACAACAAGCACAATCTTCTTGGTGACTCTTCTAAGAGTGGTGGAAAATGTCGTTTTATAAAAATATTTAAATCCTCTTATATCATTAAAAAGTATTATGAATCATACATGCAATTTTAAAATAATTTTTTTTTGTAAGATATATTACTTTTTTTATGATGATAAATTAGTAACGACTTTCATAAAATATATATCATTATATTTAAGTGCTCACATTATTTCATCCTAAAAAAGTTTGAATAAATTTAAGACTCGTTATTTTTTTATAAAATTACAGTTACAAAAGAGTTTTAGTGAAATTATATAAATTATTCATATCTTTTAATACATAAATCATTCTTATTTATATTCATGTATTACAATAAGTACCATTACATGTGATATAAGTATAATTTGAAAAAAAAAACGGTAATAAGTGTAATTAAGTTAAACAAAATATTATATATTATGGATATATATAAATCTATTGTATACTATTTAGAGTTATCTCAATGATATATCATATTTATGTTTAACATAATTACACTTATCACTATTTTTTCTTAGAAGACTATACTTATTTCTTCCATATGACTATTTATTGTAATATATGTATATATATTTAAGTAGATTTATGTAGGGGTAGAAAATGGAAGAAATATTTATATAATTTCATTAAAACTTAATAAGTGTGAGTGTAATTTAATCTTAACTTTTTATATTGTGCCTCAAATATATTTGGTTTAAGATTGTTATGGCTGAAGTATAAAATTTTTAAAAAAATAACAAATAACTTAAGGATTTATTTTATTAGAAAACTAAATTAAAACCTACAAATAACATAAGAAAAAAGTATGATATCCTTCATAATAATAGAAGTAGAGAAACGATATCAATGTAAAACAACCAACAATTGGCCTGCCAGGGACGCCATAGCTCATATTCACCACCAGTGGCAGTGTCGTCTTCAATAATTGTTATACTGTTGCTTTCATTTTTCTTCCTCTAAGGGGGGCCATTTCTTCACCTATCATTGCAAAGAAATGGTCCAAGCCACCTTTTACAATTTTTCTGTATGGTGGAGAAATATTCTAAAATCATATATAATATGAATAGACAGGATTCTAGTCAGTGTGAACTTCTTTCATTTCATGACATGGCTCACTTGATAAATCTAAAAATTTAGTAATCAAAGTATTTTTTTAAAGCAATAGATACTTCAATTCATCTTGAATTCTTGATACATTTTAAAATTTATGTGTTAGTCTAAATTTAATTCATCCCCAAGTGTTGGCTAATTTTTCTTCAGATGTAAAGTGAGGTTGGGTAGGTACCAATTTTGGTGTACTCTTTCTTTAGGACTTTGCTTATTTTTCATTTTAAATTAATATTATACATCAATATAAAGATTTATATATAGACAATATATTACTATTACTCATTTGTATTGCTTTCTTGGAAAGTCAATAATAATTAAACATGAATAATAGATCATGTAACAATAATATATAAAACTCATACATTTTGTTGTGTATACAGTTCTTTCTTAAATTAAACACTATGAAAAAGGTATGAAAGATGAATGTCTTTGTGTAATTCTGAAGCGCATGCTAGACAGCTAGAGGTTTGTTGATGTTTTGAAGATGTCTCTTTTGAGTAATCATAGTCACTGATTAAAGTACTACAGAATGATGATGAGAGTGGAGAGAATAATACTAATACTATTATAAAAAAACTTTCAGTTTCACCATTGCTGACGACGCAATCAATGTTTTGAAATCTTCCTCACATCACATATTCATAAGTCACTTATATGTAAACAGTTTTGCCGTTCGATTTCCGATTGAGGATCAAGAATTCAAGATTATTCGTCCTCTTGTGGCTGTCCCTTTGCTGTGTGCCTGTGTCCATGTCAAAATCTAAACCCAACCAAACAAATGAATAGGTCACAGAAAAAAGATACAAGCTAGGTTTGATTAAATTAAGGAGAAAAACATGTATCTACTGACAATATAATTTTTTTTTACATTGTTACTATATTATCCACTATTCATTTTTAATAATATTTGACTTTAAATAAAATTAATATAAATGAATGGTAGATAATATATTAATTATGTATAAATATTGACACTATCAATATATATATATTAAACTCTATATTAAATATTTAAAAACATATACTAAATTAATTTGAGAGAAAATATAGAAATAAATAAATCTTTGAGGAAATATGCTCCCAATTTAGATGGTATTTTAAATGATATTTTCGAGATAGTATTACTAAATTTAGAGAAATTTACCAGTGTATATATTAATTGTTTTAACTTAATAAGAGATCTCAACTGATATTCCTATCTATTATGAACATACTAAGATAAGCATGTAACTGTTATTACCATGAGAGCTTAGTGTTTCGACCAGTCATCATAATAAAAAATATCTATTCAGTCTTAATTTAATCCCAATCCTTCACTTAATTTAACAAAGTGTAGTAGGAAGCAGTTCAGACAGCCAGAGTACTGTGTAGAACATAGTTTACTTGTCCCGCGGCAATATTGTCGGAAACTCCGAATCACTTCTTTCCCTTAAAAAATCACCCCACACAGCATCAACTTAACACTACAACACTTACTAACTCTCTTTCTCTTCACTCTTGTTGGTTCTTCCAAACTCACTCACTCTTTTTCTTAGCTTTAACTTTTCTCATTGACCTCTTTTCTTTCCCAGTCTCTGACACCTTCAACAAACACTCGTGTACTTTCTGGTGAGGGGTAATCTGGTAATTAAATAATCAATCAATTAATTAAACTTGGTTTAAATGGAGAGAAAGCAAGGTTTCTTCTCTGCTCTAAAACACGAGGTGGTTCGAGGCCTTTCACCGTCGCGGTCACGTTCCAAGAGCCCAGCTAGGTCTCCATCTCGGATGTCAAACACACTCCGAAAAAGCCGTACGCACCACGCGCCGCCACAAGACTTGTTCATGTCTAGATCGGGTAGCATGAGGCCCTTAGAGGCACTCTCGCCCTTAAAGGAAGGACCTGATGGAAACGATGATGGAGATTCTTCTAACCGAGAAGGTAAGTGGGGCCATTGGATGAAGGGACCACTTACCCGGAACAGTGTTGTTTCCTCTTCGGGTTCTTCCTCCGCCATGGATGGGAAAAAGTCTGATCTGAGGTTACTGCTTAGTGTGATGGGTGCACCGCTTGCACCTGTTCATGTGTGCACCATAGACCCATTTCCACACCTCAGCATCAAAGATATCCCCATCGTTAGTTTCTATCTTCTATATCTCTTTATTGATCTATTTATGTTCAGGATGTCACTGCTTCCTTTGAAAGTGTTTGATTTTGTTTTGTTGGATTGTGCATTTGTTCAAACTCGATCTATTGTGTTGTTAATTTAGTGGAGGCAGACTAAGATAAATGTATATAACATAAAAAATTAATTTGGAAGGTGTTAGAGCAAACCAAATATTAAAGAGTACATGAAGACATATGAGAAGGTTGGGGAATCCGTGGCGTGCTCCAGTATTCCTTGAGGGATGCAACTTGCTACTTGTGCATTACCGTGGGAGTTTAAATTGTGAAGTTATTATTGTTAGTGTTTTTGTATTGAACTTAAGTTTTGTTGTCATCTGTGTTCAATGATCCAGTTGTTCTTACGTGAATGTTAACCGATCACAAACGAGGTTAGAATCAAGGCATCTTTTGAGTTTCGATTTCAGAAGCATGTTCACATCTTAAGATGATAATGATGAATGAGTATCAGATTAGTCTCAGCAATTTTTGTTTTCTCTTGTTATATATTTGTTGATCAGGTAGGCTTAGGTTCATAACTTGTTTTTCCTATTGTCTTATTCTGTATTCAATCATCCACATATTTGATGAGTACTAGTGTCTGTAATCAATTAAAATTGGAAATAAATTTTTATTTGGTTTGATTCAGAAATCAAAGCTTCATTGGAACTCATTAAAAGAATTTGAAATCATTTTTAATGTTTCTCTTCCTCAACTAGTAATATCACTGCATTTTAATATGATCTGATTGTGGTGTTGTTGCAGGAAACTTCGTCTGCTCAGTACATACTGCAGCAGTACATTGCTGCTTCCGGAGGGAAAAAGCTTCAAAATTCCATTAACAATGCTTATGCCATGGGAAAGCTGAGGATGATAGCGTCTGAGTTTGAGACAGCTAACAAGGTTACACGCAATCGAAATTCTTCGAAATCTACAGAGACAGGTGGGTTTGTCTTGTGGCAGATGAATCCAGACATGTGGTATGTGGAGCTTGCTCTTGGTGGCAGCAAAGTTCGTGCTGGTTGCAATGGGAAACTTGTGTGGCGGCACACTCCCTGGCTTGGTGCTCATGCAGCGAAAGGGCCAGTTAGGCCGTTGCGACGTGCCCTTCAGGTAAAGTTACCAGCGCTATTCGATTCATGTATCTGTTCTCTCCTATCTTTGTATGCCTTGCTGCTCCGAAATTCTGACTTTATATTTACAGGGTCTTGATCCTAGAACAACCGCAAGCATGTTTATCAATGCAAGATGCACTGGGGAGAAGAAGATAAACGGAGAGGACTGTTTCATCCTCAAACTTAACGCAGATCCGTCAACATTAAAAGCCAGGAGTGAAGGCCCAGCA
Organism: Lupinus angustifolius; assembly: GCF_001865875.1. Lineage (NCBI taxonomy): Eukaryota > Viridiplantae > Streptophyta > Magnoliopsida > Fabales > Fabaceae > Lupinus > Lupinus angustifolius. The sequence goes on along the minus strand of NW_017722373.1, from coordinate 5,334 downwards.
GAGATTATAAGACATGTTTTGTTCGGGTACTTTAGTCAGAAAACCGGACTCCTTATTCACTTGGAAGACTCCCATTTGACTCGTATTCAGAACAATGGAGGTGATGCAGTATACTGGGAGACAACTATAAATTCATTCCTCGGAGAATACCGGCCTGTTGAGGGGATTATGATTGCTCACTCAGGTCATTCGGTAGTGACACTTTTCAGGTTCGGGGAAACGGCAATGAGCCACACTAAAACTAAGATGGAGGAAGCATGGACTATCGAGGAGGTGGCATTCAATGTCCCCGGCCTTTCAATGGACTGTTTCATTCCTCCATCTGAGCTAAATTTTCCTTCTATGAGTGAAGCCTGTGAGCTTCCTCAAGGTCCGAGGATGAAGACTGCTGCTGCCGCAGCTGCGGACCATGCCAAAGTACCTCAACTACAAAAATCACATGAAAGGAATATGAATAACATTAAGTGGACAGTGGATCTTTAGTAAAGAGGATAAGTCTAGGTGACTAGTTTTAAAAGTTTTGGTGAATTGGCTGACAAATTACTGCAGGTAAAAATGGTAAGAGTGCAGCCGGGTTGTCGAGAATTTTCTGCTGTGGGTCATTGCCTCATGAAAATTGTAAATAGAATGATCAGTCACAGATGACAGATCCCAAAAACTTAATTTTATTACTCTAGATTTTTAGTGGATAATTATGCACATCAACTTGTCTTTTGTACTTATTTTCTATAAACATGAAATTGGGAATCTGCTGATTGATTTATAACCTATACTTCATGTAAATTATTTCTTTCTCTGTAATAGCATTCTACCATGATGCTTGAAAATCACTGTTATAACCTAGATTTTTGTCAGTTATAGTTTTGGCTTTGAGTTTCAAGGCACTAATAGGAAACTACGTAGGATTGAAGAACTCATAAATGTGTGCAGTGCTGATTTTTATTATGAATTGTAAATCAGGTACTCCTGTAGGCTGAGTAGGTAAGAGTTAAATTATTCCTAGATCTATGATTTATACTTTAAAGGACCAGATGTCTCAAGATTCTAACAAATTTTAATTTTAACCATTATCAAAACTTTACACATTATTGGAACTCTTTCTTATTCTCATCTAATAGGATCTACAAATGATAGGTGTATGAAGCCTAATCCTCTAACCTCGTGGTCTTTCTTCACCCTGGGTGGACTTTCTCATGTACTTTGACATTATGATTAGTCTATGTCCTTTGTGCCTTCATAAGTCTAGATATGAATAATGAATGCGTGCGAATGTGTTTATGATGTTCCCGTATGCAGAATCATTTGAACCCCAATGAAAAAAGTTGATTTCAGATTTCAAATTTGGTGATGTATAGTTGAAAATCCGTTACATGGGTTAGGTGAGAACTTGAGATATGTTTATTGATGATTAGATTTATACAATAAACTTAAATATATGTGGTCCCCACATTTATGGATTTCAATAAACTTAAATATATATGTGGTTCCCAAAAGACTTCATGAACCAAGTCACCAACATGACACCTAAGGGCCGAGTTATTCCAAGTGACCCAATTTTATTTAAACTCACTTAAAAGTTAGTTGTCTATCGAACACAATTTCTAAGCGGCCCATTTTATAAAAAAAACTACTCATAAGTCATATTGGACAACATGATTTATAAGTTGTCCAATTTTGTTGTAAAAACATAATAGAAGTCATGTTAGGTCAACACGACTTCTAAGTGACCAATCATATTTGCTCACTTGATATTATCTAATCATGATAATGTTTGAATAGGCTCAAATCTCATCAGATCTAGGGCTGAGTTCGAGTTTAAAATTAGACCTGATTAAAATTTAGTGTCAGATAGGGGACCAACATAACTTGACTCGTCCTATCTTATGGTCACTCACTCATCATGTTTATGTGTATCTCTATTCAACAGAATAAATACACCTCTTTGATCAAAATTATCATTGATTCTATATTTTTTATCATATATACATGATTATCAATATATATATATATATATATATCTATAATAATAAGTAATATTGAGAACATTTTATCTAAAATAAGTATGTATTATATGCCAAAGACTGACTCGATCAATATTTAGAGTTAAATTAACTTCGGATAGAAGATCGAGTCTGAATTCAAAAAATAAACTAACCAATATTTAGAGTTAGGTAAGGGACAAGCCTTACCCAACCCAATTTAACTCATGCTCCCCCATACTACGAACCAACTAATCATTAGCATGTTTGAACACGAGGTAAAAAAAAAATACTTCTGCACCAATCTAACTTTAATTTTTTTAACAATACAAGTGAAACAGTGTTAGATAAGTAATAATAATATTTTACCGTGTTTATACGTCAATTACAAATTGATTATAAAATGTTGAAATTTTGATTTTGATTTAGGTTTTGTATTTTATAAATCAGGCAGTCTTGTGTACGAGTATTTAAATTTCCAAGCCTCTTAAGTTTGAGAAAGCAATAAATATTAAATAACAATTTTTTCGACCATTCATAGTGAGAGTAGATCTATTTTCTCACAACAATGGCCTACATACCACTTTATCTAATATTTGTTAGAGGGTAATATCTATACATTAATAATGTAAAGGTTTATACATAATTAGTGTATAATTTATCATTTATTTGTATTATTTATTATTCATTTATCATTCACTTGCTTATTTATTTTTTTGCATCCTTCTCACAAATATCCATCTCCAACTGACATTGATAGAATTATCTCTGCTGAAATTCCAAATAAGTATGATGATCCTGAATTGTACAAATTGATGAAGTCACATATGATTCATGGTCCATGTGGTTCTTGCAATATGTCTTCTCCATGTATGAAAGATGATAAGTGTTCTTAGTATTTTTCAAAAAAATTCCAACAGTCTACAATTATTGATGAGGAGGGATATCATATCTATATGAGAAGAGATAATGGAAATATTGTTGAAAAAATGGCATCTCTCTTGACAATCGTTATGTTGTCTCTTACAACCTACAACTATTAATTAAGTATCAAACTCACATTAATATGGAGTGGTGTAACCAAAGTACCTCAGTTAAGTACTTATTCAAGTATATAAACAAAGGGTATGATAGGATCACGGTGGTTATTGAACCAACAGTTGATGGTGCATTACAAGCTCCCAGTATGTTGATGAGGTTAAACAATATCTTGATTGTAGATATGTATCACCATCAGAAGCATGTTGGAGAATTTTTAAATTTTCAATTCATGGAAGACAACCAATTGTTGAGCGATTATACTTTCATCTTCCAGGAGAATAACCTATTTACTTTAATGATCATGATGATATAGACAATATTCTTTTAAGACCAACTGTGCCAGAATCTATGTTTACATCCTGGATGGAAGCTAATAAAAGATATCCAGAAGGTAGAACTTTGGGTTATGCTCAATATGTGTCAAAATTTATTTATGTGAAGAAAATAGGTCTTGGACACCAAGAAAATTAGGTTATACAATTGGAAGATGAATTTGGATTGCTCCATGCACCGGTGAGTTTTACTATCTTAGGATGATGTTGACAGTTGTTAAAGAACCGACATGTTATGAAGATATTAGAACTATTTCAAATATTCGATATGAAACATTCAGGGATGCATGCTTTGCGTGTGGCTTACTTAAGGATGATAGAGAATACATTGAAGCTCTAAGAGAAGCAAATGATTGGAGTTCTGGTTTCTACTTGAGGAAATTATTTGTGACAATGCTTTTATCCACATCAATGAATAGGCGAAATCATATTTGGGAGAACACGTGACAATGGTTATCTGATGAAATTCTCTACAATCAAAGAAATATCTCCAATAATCAAGGTACTCAACAATTATATTATATTCTATTATTATAACTTTATTTTATTTGAATATCTTAAATTATATGACACTTTTTATAACTTCAGGTTGATGCTTACAGATGAACAACTATAAAATTTAACTTTATTGGAGATTGAAAAACTACTTGAAGGAAATCGAATGAGTTTGAAAGACTATCCTTCAATGTCATACCCAAATGGGTACATAACAAGTTAATTAGGCAATAGACTAATATATCAAGAGCTTAATTATGATACAGATGAATTAAATAGAAACTTCCACATTTTTTTCAACTCTTTAACAAGTACTTCCATTTTCTTACAAAATTCTTGATTTAATGTTAGTCCTAATTAAGATATTTCTAATAATAAGATGATAACATACAGTTTCATTTTATATTATGTAGAAGAACAATATAAGATATTCAAGACTATAATGCAAGCTCTTAATCGTCAACAATGTCGCATGTTTTTTCTATATGGTTATGGAGGAACTGGAAAAACACACATGTGGCGAACTCTAACATATGCATTGAGATCTCAAAAGCATATTGTATTGACTGTGGCTTCAAGTGGTATAGCTTCTTTACTATTACCTGAGGGTATGAAAACACATTCTAAATTCAAAATTCCAGTACCAACTTTTGACAACTCTGTTTGCAACATTCATCAAGGGACTAAACTTGCAGAATTATTGAAACAAACAAAGTTAATTATATGGGATGAAGCTCCAATGACACATAAGTTTTGCTTCGAAGCATTTGATAAAAATCTTTGTGACATCATGGGAACAACAAATGACTCAATTTTATTTGGAGGAAAGGTTGTAGTATTTGGAGGTGATTTATACAAATATTACTAGTGATTCCAAGAGGTTGTCGTTCAGATATTGTGCATGTAATGTAACACCGTGTTTTTCAGAGCACTTTTAATTAAGTAATTAGTATTAATGGATTAATTATAGAAATTAATCAGTAATATTTTAGGCTAAACATCAGTTGAGTTTTAGTCTTGTATTATGATTTTCTTGCTTACCCTATTTTTTTCAAGATTTTTGGAGAATAAAAGTTTCTGAGACGATTTTGGGTCATTTTATTGAGTTTTCGCCCAGTTTTTGAGTTTCGTAACTCAGAATCGAATTCCGATTTTTCTGTTGGCTTCGAAATATTATTTCTAGTCAAAATAGACATTGAGTTTGTCCGTAACTCATCTATAGATATTTTTCACCTCGAAATTTAATTTTCGACGTTTCGGGCAAATATCCTAAATCGGGAGATTGTATATTTCCGGACGAAATTATCCGAAAATGTTTGGACATGATGTTTATTGGGAAATTACATCATATCAATAAAGTTTGAAGTCATTATTTCATGAGTCACTTACTTGTTACACAAGTAATGCAAAAGCTTCCAAAAACCCCTAAATCACTCAACAAATCCTCTCACTCCACCACCATTAGACACATCACCTATGCTAGTCAA
>NW_017722372.1:0-401 GCF_001865875.1 Lupinus angustifolius | reverse complement strand
ATTTGTTCTTTAAGTATTTTATGAAGGCATAACTAAAGGGGATGATAATAAAATCATGTGAACCTTTATGTAGTTTTTGACCTTTGTAAATCTCGAAATTTCTTCCTTGTTTTTAGATGGAAAAACTATATATTTGGACAAGGTTAGATGAGTTATTTGTTTGGAAATATTATAAATTATTGTTAGTATTTGAATATGTTTAAAGGGGGTGATTTTAACATTAAAGGAACCTTTTAATGTGTTTAGGAAAAAGTTTGTATTTTATTCTTGAAAGTTTATGATGTTGATGAGTTGTTGTTGAAAATGTTTCATTTTTAGAAAGTATTGTGTTTTAAAAGTGGTTTAGCATATTTTACTCTTTGATTTCCAAGTAAAAATAATGATTTGGGATAAAAGATGAT
>NW_017722371.1:0-10948 GCF_001865875.1 Lupinus angustifolius | reverse complement strand
AAAAAATTAGGAGATGTTAAGATGTTCATAAAAAATTGTTGTATTTATTTTAGTTGACTTACTTTAAAGTGGTAAGAATAACTAAAAGATGGTTAATGTAAAATAATAAATTAAGAGTCACTCTTTTTCATGACTATGAAAATAACACTTACTAACCCTTGAGGTTTTTTCCTAAAAAATAGGAGGTGTTAAGATGTTTATGAAAACTTGTTTTAGTAGTATACTTGAAATAATGAGGTTTACCTAAAAGTCTTTACTTTATAAACTTAAAGTGTTATGAAGTCTTAGATAATAATATGATTTAAAAATGTTGAATCTTAGTTAAGTGAACTTACTTTAAAATGGTAAGATTTACTTAAAAAATATTGATTTTAAAGTATTGATTTTGTTTAAATTGACTTCTTGAAAAAATGATAAGTCTAGCTTAATGATCTTATTTTAAAAGGTTAGTTTTAGTAAAAATGTTTTACTTACAAAAAATAAGATTTATGAACTATCGGAAAAATGTAATGAAGTGGGAATACATGTCTAGAAAGGTTCTGTCTAAGGAAAAACTTGGTATTTAAAAGTGTCTTTACGATCCACCTCTCTTTCCTGGGAATTAGCCTGGTGTATACCCACAGATTACGACATAATTCTGGCATAAGTTTTATTGAAAATCTTACTTTAAAATTTTTTATTTGATTGTAAGACTTTCAATGACAAATGGTGATTCAAGGATATTTCACTTTGAATTGGATGGACGAAAGCAATTAAATTCATTTTAAATCAGAAGTTTTATTTTTGCATAAAAAGTTATTTCGTAAGTATAATAATTATTGTCAGTTAACTATTTAACATTATTTTGGCATAATGAAGAGTTCGAAAGGAGATCGGATCAAGTAAGCTCACCTACAAACAGAGAACCTAGCGACCCGACACACTCAGGTGAGGGAGAAAACATCGTGACACAGTGGTGTCCGAATATGCATAAGGACCTCCAAACTCCCTCACAAGTTTACAGTTGCCTTGGGTATTAAGAAATCTTGTACTTAATCAATTGTATGTTTGTTTGGATTAAGTACAACAATATTTCTTATACCGATTTATGTTATGTTTATATATGCAAGTACCATGTTTACTCTTGAATTCTAATGTTTGAATGATTATTATGGGAATAATATGTATGTGATAATTATTAAATTCAAGGTTTAAAAACATGTGATATAAATGAGAAATATTTTCCTTCAGAAAAGTAATTAAAATGATATTCAGGCTCTTCTCGCTTGAGCAAGACAACTCTCGCTTGAGTGAGAAGTGTCTAGAGAAAACGAGTGTTTTAGCTAGGAGCGAGATAGCTCTCACTTGAGCTAAAATAGGCACATAGAGAACTGCTTGTTTTCTCGCTTAAGCGAGACAACTCTCGCTTAAGCCACAAATGCCTCAAAAATGGATGTGCCCTCGCTTGAGCAAGATAGCTATCGCTCGAGCGAGAGGGCTCCATACAGACATGACTTCTTTTTAAGTCGTTTGAATGATAACTCTCATATATATGAGAGCCTAATGACATGTTTGCCATTAAGAAGTTGTAAAAGTAAATAACTATATGAAATTCTTGAAAGTAATAAAAGTAAGGAATTACTTTGTTAAAAGCAATAGCCTTAGCTTGGGTATGAAGTGTATTTACACTAGGGAAAGACCGTGACTCAGATGATTGAGTCTGGTTCCCAAAAGTGATGGTTCACAATGGTGCTGAGAAGTATTATGTTGTGCCCATGTAGTGAGATCGTCTGACTGTAAGAGGCTTGGCTTGAGAGTCGTCTAGTATAATTCAGCGATGGTTTGTAGTGGTGCCGAAATTATTCTCTTTTTGTTTATATATTAAGATCGGGATCCACTACAAGCATTCATAATGGGAGATATCTTAGGATAGGCAGATCGCTAGAAAAGATGGATTAAAAGACATAATTTGTTAATTTCGGTTAGGGTGCATATGGTGGTGAGAGGGACGGCGTTGATGGTGGTGATTCGTCAGCAAAGTCTTGAGGGAGAGTCTAGGTGAGACGAGTCCCATGTATTCCTGGATGAGGTATTTTGTTGGATCGGACAGTGCTCACAGCGCAAACTAGACGACCTCTAACAACCCCTCTTTGCAATCAGGATCGATGAGATGTATGCCTAGAAAGTGTTTGATATGACATCGTCCTGAAATGGACAGTTCCGTTGGAATAGATCGATCATATATCCTTACGAGGAATAATTTTGGTGCGATCAAATCGACTTGTTATGGGAACTGTACTCTCGGTTATTTCTGAATAGTTATTGGGAACTGTACATGATATTCTTCGATATTGATTCTAAATTCTCGAGTTTTATACTTCATTCATCGTTATTATATGCGTGTGTGATCACATGATATATTTGTACTTGTGTGTTGTCTTGGTGTATTATTCCGTGTAATTCCACGACGTCGATGACAAGTTTTTCATAGATATTTTACTCCCTCTCTTTTCTTATAGTTTATTTGTACGCATATTCAGATGGACTCATCAGCACTGATCCGAGGTTATCGCTTCACTATGTCCCAGGAGGGGACATGGAGTGTTGAGGGTAATCGACACACTTACACATGTCATTGCAACCTGAAGCTGGATTGGGTAAGCAATGGCTCAATTCTGCAACTTCCACCTTACTACGCAATTCGGGAGGCATCATTCACTTTGTCCGACCGAAGACCTGCAACCGCCGGACTTTCTATACCAGCTGAAGCTCGAGGCGTACTAGAAGTTGTTAGGACCTGGCCCCAAACATGATTCTCATCATTGAAATCTATGCCAATAGAGACAGACGGGACCATGCCAAGGGGGTACCACCCCGGACCCCTCGATGGAATATATTAAATATGAGATGATTTTTGGTGTATTACATGCAACAATTAATGCTTCTTATCTTTGGCATCAATGTAAAGTTTTAACCCTTACAAAAAATATGCGTTTATAAAATCATGATAATGAATGAGACATCAAGCAATTCTCTGAGTGGATACTAAAGATGGGAAATGGAAAATTATCTGAACCTAATGATGGTTCTACTGAAATTGATATCCTAGAGGAACTTCTTATTGTAGATTATGATAACCCAATTGATGCGATAGTCACTAGCATCTACCCAAACTTGCAAGAACATTAGAAGGATGAGTTATTTCTTCAATGTAGAGCAATACTTGCATGAACAATTGAGATTGTTGATCAAATCAATGAATATGTTCTGATGAAAATTCCAGGTAAAGTATTCAACTTTATTTAACATACACATTATGTTAAATGTATTAAATTTATTACATTCATATTAATAACTATTCTAATGTATACTTACAGACGATGAAAAAGAATACTTGAGCTCAGATGAAGTTGATATGTCTGATGCTAATGACAATGAAGCATTTAACATATTAACTCCTGAATTTTCAAATTCACTTTTAACATCGAGCCTTCCAAATCATAAGATCAAGCTGAAAGTAGGCACCTCGATTATGTTATTAAGGAATTTAGATGAGTCTGAAGGGTTATGTAACGGTACAAGGTTGGTGGTTACGAAGATGGCTAATCATGTACTTGAGGCAAAGATAATGTCTGGAAAAAACATTGGAAATATCGGTTACATTCCTAGGTTATCAATGTCATCATCCCAATCTTCATGGCCTTTCATGCTGATCAAAAGTCAGTTCCCTATGATTGTGTCATACGCTATGACAATCAACAAATCGCAAGGAAAAGTAAATACATATTATTTGTACCATATGGATTTCAACGAGTAAGAGAATATTAACTTGAGATGTCAATGTCAATATTTTTATTGTTGATGTTGTTGATCATTCATGTGTGCATTTTTTAACTATCTCTTAATTAAGTGTAACTTTGACAATATGAGCAAAGTAAATACATACTATTTATTTGATCGAGTTATCATTTTATCTTAACTATTTTGGTTTAGCTGCTACAGAAATATTATTTTAAGCAACAAAGACAACTAAATACAATTATATGGTAAGATAGAGATTAATTTCTTGTAGACAACATATTAATTATATTAAAAAGGAAATAACTTCAAATTTTACTCATGACTCAATCATCAATGAGTTCGAGTCTTTAAAAGAACGGATAACATCACTTTAAATTAATGCACATTTTTATTTAACACATTTAATTATTAATTATTGTTATTTAGAATTAATGTTATTTTGAAAATTTAAAACAATTATGAATATTTTATATATTTTTTGTTACTAAATCAATCTTAATTAAAAATGTAATTAAATATTGTTGTCTCTCCTCAACTTTGAGTCAAGATCAACCATTGGATGCAGTGACAGTATAAAAACTATTTACATTATCAATGTATACATCTTTTTCTCTATTTGTTATACTATAAAATATTTAGTTATTAATTTTTTAATCAATCACAACAAATAATATATTAAATTACATACTTTTTTATTCAACCATACTTGCAAGCTACAGCTCTTAAAATTTGATGATCTTAGTGGATTGGCCTGAATAGTCCGATAAAATACGTGAATAAGTTTAGTGAATTTCAATCCTTACTTTATTTTTGCTTGGGTTAGGTTGGCCAAAAGCATTTTGAACTTGGCTGGTTATTAATTCAGTTTTTGTTTGTTTTTGGTTTGTTTTAGATTCAAATTAAAAATGCAGGGATGTTAATTTCTTTATCAGTCATTAGTTGTAAAAAATTGTGTCAAATATGCTCACTGTCATAAAAAATGCTATCAATTTTCTTTTTTAATTAGATGTAAGAAATTTTATGATTTTGATTTTTAAATATATAATTTAAAATTTTGTTTTTAGATATGTTTTGAATTATTAATGGCTGATTGTTTTCTGAAAAATATAGAGTAAATGTAGATATAGATTTTTTAAATATACAAAGAGAAGTGAAATATAAGTATAGAAGGATATCATCAATTGCATATTATACGATTAGATTTATCACTTTTTCTTCTTTAATTATTTCAAAATACTTTTTTATCTTCATAACAATATTCCGAATTTCAAAAAGCTATGCACTACATACTTTTCTTATTCCAAATTTTGTTTAAATATTTATTACTTACTTGTTCTGTTTTGTTATGCTTTCATCTTTGAAATGATATCTATGGGCGATGAAGAATGAACAAACCCTTTTCACTCAATTGCAAGTTCATTGAACCCGGTTTGTCTTGCACCAAATTCAAATCACCCCATGCATCCCAAATTGTGGTCAAGTACTAGGCCTTAACTTTAGTCTTGATTTAGGGATAAGTAAAAAAGTGTTTAAATAAGATTATAATTAAGAATCTAGAGTAGTCCAGTTAAGACCAGAAACATAGTTTTTCAATAAGAATTTTGAATAGTCCAATTAAGGCTAGTAGTTTTTGACTTGTAGTGGAAAGTTAAAATTGGTTCAATTTGACGATATTTCGTTTTATAAAAGGAAAGGGAGACAGCTAAATATCTTATTTATTGTGCTGCTCTATGTGTTAGAGTTTTATGATTGATCAGAAATTTACTAAATTATATTTATATTTGTTGTGTTTTAATTAAATTTTATGATTAGAGTGTTATTTACGTAACTAAAAATTTATAAATTTTATAATAAATACAATTGTTTTTCTTTTTACTTATTTTCATCTTTTATCTATATAAATATATAAGAAATAACACACTAACTAAAGGAACAATAAAAAGGCAAAAATTGTCCCAACTTTATTTTACATAAAACATTACTCAATCCACTAAAAAACATTAGTCAATCTGGATATAGGAAATCTCAGGCTCAATGGTAACAATGATGTCATTGCTCATGTCATCAGTGAAAACCAATCAAAACACTTCTACCATCTTCTCTTATCTCACGATATATACACCTATTTATGAAGGAATTGGTAAGCAAAAGAAGCAAACATCATATTACAGAATCAAACCATTAGGTTAAAGACTCAGCGTTCTAACTTTTATTTGCAAAATCAAATCATCTTCTCTTACTAAAAAACACAAAAAAATGAGTTGGTGGTGGGCTAGAGCTACCTGCGCTGCCGAGGCAAGTTCACATGACGATTCATTTCACTCTAATTTCCCTTTATATAAATACTAATATTGGTTAGAGTGCTTCTAACTCATATTTGCATACCATATAATTATTTCAGTTTATATATTGTATAACATTATTTACATAAAAATAAAAATAGCTAAAGAAATTTGGGTATTATCAAGGGCATCTCCTCATACTAAGTATCACTCTCAAGAATCGAACCTTGATTTTTTTAATCTTTTCGAGGATATAGTTGAATCTTACACCACTAAATTAATATATTGTTGGCACATAAAAAAAAAAAAAAAGTCTATTTTTACACTAATTTTGTCACAATTACTTTTCACGACAACTTTAAAATTATTGATGAAGAAATTTTTGCTTTATAGATAATAGCGAATAGATGCTTAAGGTCTAGATATAAAAAGTTCTTAAGGGTGATTTCTTCTTGCCAAAAAAAATGGTGTGATGAATATTTTCCTAACCATATATATCAAATTTGATATATTTTTTTACCTATTAGTCCAGTTATTAGGATGAAGATTATTACATGTCCCAAATGATATCTCAAGCCAATCGGAGTGTTTCATTTTATTACTTTTTGTTCTAAATTTTTTATTTTATCTACATGTTAATATATGATTGACTTGAGACAAAGAACGAGACATCGCTAAAGACATGTGATCATCATCCCAATTCTCACCATAAATAGATTTAAGTGCTCTTATGCCCAAAATGGATCATCTCCATCGCTGGAGGGTTCAATACCTGATAAGATTGAGACATGTAGATTTTTAAAAAATTGATAGTGCAAATTTTAAAATATTTTTAGCCAAAAGAATATTGTAAATGATAAAATAATTTTGGGCCTCACATTCTAGTATTGAAATCTTTGATACTAGAGAGGATCTCTCAACTCTATGCCTTTGTCCCTTTACCAAAAGGTGGACATCTGCTTGTACCAAAATAATATATTATTTAATATTTTTTCAACCAATCACAAGCAATGATACATGGAAATGAGTGAAGTATACTTATGTTTGGATTGATATAATGAATGGATAAATCATGTTAACTCGACTGTTTGGATTGTTTAAATTAATAAGATGTAATAAAGTTCTTCCATGATCCTATCATGCTAACCTCCAAAATTTCGGATATAAATAACATGCTAACGTCCTATCATACTATCTTTCCTAAGTTGTGAGTTGAACTGAATGATCTATAAGACTCAGTGCACCTAAAACTACTTTGCCACCAAAAAAATTTAATAACCTATTATTCACTTCATTTCATTATACATATCCAAATAATATTACAAAGAACATATATGTTTGAGATCATTCTATACAATATTCGGTGTGAATGAAAATATGACATAACAATTAAATTTTTTATTGTTGTTAAGGTCATTGATGGGATACATCATATAAGAAATGATATGAGATTTCATATCTTAATATTAGGACAACTTTAAGATATGAAATCCATGGGTTCTCTATACTCAATATTTTAAATTTATTAAGTATTCGCATACTTAAGTTTATCACTATCTTGCACATGTGCAGAACAAACTCGTTGAAAAGGAAGCCCCTCAAAGTTTCCAAAACGTTGCACTAGTGATAGGCATAACAGGCATCGTGGGGAATAGCCTAGCTGAGATTCTAACTCTCCGCAACACACCAGGTGGTCCATGGAAAGTTTACGGCGTGGCTCGTCGTCCCAGACCCAGTTGGAACGACAACCACCCTGTTCATTACATCCAGTGCAATATATCTGACGAACACGACACACAAGCCAAGCTCTCTGTGTTAACTGATGTTACCCACATCTTCTACGTTTCATGGAGTAGCAGACCCACTGAAGCTCAGAATTGTGAGGTTAATGGTGCCATGTTTAGGAACGTCCTACGTGCTCTCATTCCAAACGCTCCAAACCTTCGCCACGTATCTCTCCAGACAGGTTAGTAGAAGGAAGGGGATTCTATGTTTCAAAATAATAGTATCTCTAGGTTTCTATTCAATTAAATTATAATAAATAATATAAAAATATTAGCTTATATTTATAATTTTTTTTCCAAATAAATAACATATTTTGATTAATATATAAATAGATAAAAAAATATTATCTTCAATTATATATTTATCCTTCTAATTATAATGAAATAAAACTATTATATTAAAAATAAAGGAGAATATATGTACTCGTCTCTCCATTAATGGAGAAGATTCTTGATATATATATATATATATATGAGATGATTGTCCTAATTATTATTCTGACAAATGATTTACTAATTCTTATGAACAATTAACTTTTCAATACATTACTATGTGGGATCCGTTAAATCACGAAGCCCCCCTATATTTAGTACCTTACATGAATATATACGTGTTACGAAAAAATTATTAGACGGTAAATGATTTAAAACACCTCTTCACTATTATGAACCGAAGTTATGAGTTTATATCAAATTGATTGAGAAATTGAATCATGGACCATAATTTATTTTGCTGAAAAGTCATGGGCCATATTAATCCAAGACCATATGATAATTTCTCATGTTAATCAGTGTGATGTTAGCATCTCTCATTTATATATAATGCACTCACTAACCTACTCTTATAATATACCTGCCTAGCTAACTAACTATTAACCATCTCTTTTTCATGTTTCATGTCAAGGTGCAAAGCACTACGTTGGACCCTTTGAGCTGTTCGGTAAGATCAAGCCCCATGAGCCACCTTTCACCGAAGATTTACCACGACTTAACGCACCGAATTTCTATTACACTCAAGAAGACATCTTGATGGAAGAGGTTCAAAAGAAGGAGGGTTTGACGTGGTTCGTTAACCGACCACAAGTTATCTTTGGGTTCTCTCCGTACAGCCTAATGAACCTCATTGGTACCCTTTGTGTTTATGCAGCGATTTGCAAGCATGAAAGTGTTCCTCTGATGTTTCCTGGCACCAAAGCTGCATGGGAATGTTATTCTATAGCTTCAGATGCTGACTTAATTGCTGAGCAACACGTGTGGGGAGCAGTGAACGCACATGCGAGGAATGAAGCCTTTAATATTAGCAACGGAGATGTGTTCAAGTGGAAGCATTTGTGGAAGGTTTTGGCAGATAAGTTTGGGATTGAGGATTATGGGTTTGAAGAGGGTTCGAGTTGTTTAAGGTTGTCGGAGTTGATGAAAGATAAGGGGCATGTTTGGGAGGAAATTGTGAAGGAGAATCAGCTGCAGCAGACTAAGCTTGATGAAGTTGGTGATTGGTGGTTTGCAGATGTTATTTTGGGAGGGGAGGCCTTCTTGTATACTATGAACAAGGCCAAGGAGCATGGCTTTTTCGGATTTAGGAACTCCACAAAATCGTTTATAAATTGGATTGATAGGACCAAAGCTTACAAGATCGTGCCATGAGGGTTTAGATTGAGATGTGACTGTTCAAGTTTTTGTAGATAAATAAAGAAAAATGAAATTTGTACTCCCAAATATGATATTTGATCTGGTCATTATATTTTATGTGCTTAACTAATAGAAGACAAATATGGCTTTCCCTGTGTGTGGAATAACTCTTAATTGTTGATGACCTTATTGAGAGGTTTCTTGGGTTCTTCCTCTACTACTTCTCGTAAGTTGTTGTTCCTCATTATCCTTATCATCACTATCTTCAGTACCATAAATATTACTTTGTTATGGTTGAGATGACATAGTAAAATTCTTCTAACCTATATGTTCACATTGTATTTGAACTGGTAGTAATCAAAGATGATAATGATTCTTGAAATTGAGAACTTTGTCCAAAACATGCAGTTAGTTGGAAAAGTTGTGAAAGCTCCATAGGATTATTCAAAGTGTATACAGGTGATGAAGTTTGTGTCTAAGGTAAACCTCTATATTTAACTTGGACTTTCACGTTGAGGTTGAGACCGGAAAATTTACTCAGTTGGTGCACTTTGACCGAAAAATTACGGTCTTAGTGCACCTTTTCAAAATATTACCGTCTTAGTGTAGTTTTCACCTAAATCGGCAACCCTGTTACTGATTTCAAATAAAATAATTTTTTTTATTCACTCCCCCCTAAATCGGCAATGGGGGAGGAGTTTTACGTATATATATATTTTTTTTAATTTAACCCCCCCTAACTCGGCAATGGGGGGGGGGAGTTTTCCATATTTTTTTTTTAATTATCCTCCCCCTAAATCGGCAATGGGGGGTGGGGGGGGGGAGTTTTCCATATTTAATTTTTTTTTTTAATTTCTCCCCCCTAAATCGACAATGGGGGGAGTTTTCCATATTTTTTTTTTAATTATCCTCCCCCTAAATCGGCAATGGGGGAGGAGTTTTCCATTTAATTATTTTTTTTAATTTCTTCCCCTAAATAGGACATGTAATATATATTTATTTAAAATATTTAAAAAATGTAATTCCAATAAGACAGAAACAATTAATACTTTATTCAAAGAGTAGTATTTAAGACAAAAATTTATTACACTTGAATTTATTAATCCCATAAAAGTTTAATGACGTCTATGTGATGAAGTGCCACATGGGGGTGGTTTTCTCCTTCTGGGCGGTTGAACTCTTAATTGTTGTTCATTCCGCTGCGAGATTCTTGCTCTTCCACGTGTGACCAATTGTGGCTCCTCCTCATTTGAATCATCTTCATCTTCATCAACATCTTCAACGACAACCTCATCATCAGTATGTTGCATACCAAAAATATTTGTAGACGGCATAGTAGGACGATAATATTGTTGAGGATCATATGCCGAGAATGGTGTAGTTGAACTAGTAGCAAACATTGTTGGTATTGGGTTTTGAGAACTTGATGAGAAATAATTGTATGGGGAATCATAATTTGAAAACCCATATTGT
>NW_017722370.1:0-4576 GCF_001865875.1 Lupinus angustifolius | reverse complement strand
AGTAATGGTTCAAAGGCATTGTATTTGCTGGTCTTCCCTCCACGACATAATTGTCCCCATTATTCCACATTTCAATCCAGCGGCGATGCTTATGTGGCCAGTTACAATCAGTTTTGCCACGTAAGTCAATTTTATGAAGTTTTTCACAGTTCACTGGATCTTGTGGAATTGGTTGACCAAAACCAAATTGCCTCATAACTCGATCAGTAGGGTGCCATTCCATAATTGCGAAACAGATTAGTGGGACACGTGACCGACATTTCTCAGAGATGTTTGGCAGGTAAGGCAGTTGGGAATATGGCATCCACCGAAACTGGAAAAAATGTTACTTAAAAAATAAATATAATAAAAATTCAAATGTATATATATACTAAAATAAGAAATGTAAATATACCTGATCAACGCGCATACGGTCAAACATTGCACGTATGATATTTACAGCATGTCCAGGGATGTTGGTGGTAATTAAATGTTGTGACCACCTAGTTGTAATGTTTTTTAGTTAATAAAATTAATGAGTGTTGGTAGTTAATAAAATCACAATAAAATAACATATAAATGTTAGTTAATATATACCTTTTTACTAATGGAAAATAAGGTATTGTTGGGTCGCGCAGTCTTGGTGCAAGATTTTGAATGCGATCATATGCCCATGATTGTAGGAGTAGTAGACATCCTCCAATCTCTTTTGGATCAGTTGTTGTTGCTGCACGACATAATCCTCGATAAAGACAAGTCAATACAGCTGAGCCCCAACTGTATTGGAATGTCTCTGTTAAGTCATCAAGAAATGGCAGATACATTAGGTGAACTCGGTTACCTGATGTATCTGGCATAAGAAACCCCCCTATCATTCTCAGAATGAATGCTCTTGCGTGTTGTTCAATAACATCATCATCAGCATTGTCAGGGAGATCACGAAATGTCCTCTCTAGCCAAGTGAGTTTAACCCTCTGCCCCATTAATTCGTTACCAGCTGGAACAGCACCCAACAACTGCATGCAAATGTCTTCCCAATCCATACTTGTCACTCCGGTAATAACTTCTCCTTCTATCGGAATGCCAAGTTGGTAAGCCACATCTTCAAGAGTGATGGTGGCCTCTCCACATGTAAAGTGGAAAGTATGTGTTTCCGGCCTCCATCTCTCGATCAATGCTAGTAGTAAATGGTTGTTGATTTCTGCTGGTCCAAGTGTCAACAAGTTACCAAAAGCAGTGGTGCGAATAACTTGTAACACCGGCTCGGAAGGTAGTGATTGCCAGAAACAATATCTTGGCCAAAAACTACATTCAATGCCATTCAATGCCATTCAATGCCATTCCATACATCATTTGATATATGTTCATTTTGCATTGTAAGTAATGATGTGTCAATTGGGCCAGGGTTAAGATACTCCATTTGTGAAGAAAATATGAGAAGAAAATAGAAGAATTTGTGAATAAGTGATTGAAGTGAAAGAAGGTAATGTAAGGAAGTGAGGAGGTATGAGGAGATATTTATAGGAGAAAATTATTTGGGTGAGTGTATTAATTCGGTTGAAAAATTTAATTGAGGGTAGTTGACAATAGAGTCTGGTGGGGAATTAATTTGCCCTAATTAATTTCCTAGCCTAAATCGTCACTGCCATTGACGATTTCAACATTTATTTTTCTGTAGAACTCGGCACCATGGTTGCCGAGTTTCAACATTTAAATTCGTAATAAATGAATTCTGATACACTTAATGCAATAATATTTCTAATACACTTTGGTCAAATATTACAGTACAAAATAAATGAATTCTAACCATTAATTCTAATACACTTTCGTAATAAATGCCCATTAATATTTCTAATTCACTTTCGTAATAAATCCCCATTAATATTTCTAACCATTAATTCAGTACAAAATATTCAACAATCAATACATTTAATGCAATAAATGAATTCTGATACACTTTGGTCAAATAAATTCGAATTTATTACGAAATACATTTAATACTGAATTCGAATTTATTATTCAACAATCAATACATTTAATACTGAATTCGAATTTAATGCAATAAATTCTCCAACTAATTATCAACCACCAAATTAAAATAAATTCTGCATGACTTCAATTCAGTAAAAATATCTTTAAAATTCTGTACACTTTAATGCAATTTATATTTCAGTAAAAATATTCAATAATTATATTTCAGTAAAAATATTCACTTTAATGAATTCTACCTAGCCTAAATTGGCAGTACCAATGCCGATTTGCATTTAATTATTGAATGCCCTAGCCTAAATCGGCAGTGCCAATGCCGATTTCCATTCAATTTTTTTTGACCTAGCCTAAATCGGCATTGGCAATGCCGATTTCAATTTAAATCATTCATGAACTCGGCACCTTGGATGCCGAGTTTGCTCATGACCTAGCCTAAATCGGCATTGGCAATGCCGATTTCAATTTAAATCATTCATGAACTCGGCACCTTGGATGCCGAGTTTGCTCATATATACACGTAATTAAATAAATTCTCCAACTCATACACGACTACCAAATTAAATTAAATTTAATGCCATTAATATTGTAACCATTAATTCAGTAACCAATTTTATTTTTACAAACAATCATTCAACTCTCCAAAGAATCAACTCTGCAAAGATTTATAGTACATTCAATAAACGAATCTCTGCAACAAGCAAAGAACCTCTGCAAAGATGTGTAGTAGATTCAAGAAAAGAATCTCTGCAAGGATGTGCACTTGATGTAAACCAACAACAAAAGAATCTGCAAAGATGTGTAGTCATTCAACTCCTACACACTAAAATCTTCTACACACTCCCACATTTATTTTAAAGTCCCTTGCACATTGGACAGTGACGTTATAGTTTCTAGTTATATTTGTAGCATATAATTATATTTGTAGCATATAATTATATTTATAGTTATAGTATATAGTTATATTTATAATATATAGTTATAGTATTTTTATAGTATACAGTTATAGTATATTTATTTAGTATATTTATAGTATAAATTTAAAGTATGTTCACTACACATATTTCATAAAAGAATTTTATATCAATGTAAATACATTACAAAGGTATTGAGTAACAATTAAACTAGTCTTACGAATGTTGCCTAGAACTCTCCCCTAATTCTCTAGATCGCAATGGACATGTCTTCCTGTTATGACCTACTGTTCTACACCATCCACATTTTTTAAGTTGTTCACTTTCAACCTCATCCATCTCATTGTGAATGCGTGAAGTCTTTGGTCTTCCACTTCTTTTCCTACGCATAACAGGATTGGGAATGAATGTCGGACCTGAATAAGGAGGCCAATATTCTTCATTACCAAGTGGTTGAAACTCATATCCATAAACCTTCTGAAGATTATCGAGGCGGTAAATTGTTGAGATAAATTGGCTGCAATCTAAATTCAAAGAAGCGCACGTTGCGATAGCATGAGAGCATGGCAATCGTAATGATTGAAATTCTCCACAGTCACACCAATTCTCAGCAAGTTTTACTGTATACAGCCTCACTTGCCGACCAGCAGACCTAGATACAACTTCAACTTCAGAGACTCCAGTCTCTCGTGAAAAATTACGAACTAGTTGACATGTAGATTTACGTTGATTTTCTTTGATAACCTTTGTCAATTCTTCGCAATATACATGTCCTGCCATAACCATGTTAGAGGCTTCATTTCGATGTTCATTGAACCATTCGTTAAGCCTATAATATGTTGCTCTAACAAGTGCAGTGATAGGAAGAGCTCTTGATCCTTTCAAAACACCGTTAATGCATTCAGCAAGATTGGTAGTCATGTGGCCATATCGTCTCCCTCCATCATATGCCTGACTCCATTTCTCTTTTGGAATCTGGTCCAACCATGCAGCAGCCCTTGAATTTTTTTGACGCAACGAATTCAACATTCGCTCGAACCGTGGTCGCATCAACTCATAACCTAGTAAATAAATACAAACATATTAATATCCATAATATAACAATATTAATAAAATAAAAATATAAATAGGACATACCCATTTCTACAACTTTGTCTTTTAGATCAGAATCACGGAATTCCTTATTGAAATTACTAGCTACATGACGAATACAATAAACTGATTGTGCACTAGACCATCCTGTCAACTCACTTCGCAATGCAGCTAATAAACCTGTCCCCCTATCTGATATGATACACAGGTTTTCTTGTGGGGTAACATAGGTCTTCAAATTGAAAAAAAACCATTCCCAAGCTTCTTTTGTCTCTCCTTCGACAATGGCAAATGCAACTGGAAATACACGTCTATTTCCATCTTGTGAACTTGCTATTAGCAATGTTCCAGTATATTTCCCAGTCAAAAATGTACCATCCACTTGTAGGATTGGTTTACAATAACCAAACCCTTCAATACATGGTTTGAAAGCCCAAAATATTCTATCGAGAATGATTCGACTTGGATCTTCCATGCCATCTACAACTTCGTGATGTGCTTGATATTTTACAATGTGCCCGGATAAAAATATTGTAGAGCATTCATCCAACGTGGTAACTCATTATAAGATCCTTCCCAATCACCATAAATTTTGGCCATTGCCA